>NW_005871852.1:97903-146006 GCF_000147115.1 Myotis lucifugus | reverse complement strand
CGTGCTGGCAGTGGTGCTGGCTCTGGAGCTGGCTGCTGTGCTGGCTGCTGTGCTGGCTGCTGTGCTGGCTGTGGTGTTGGCTGTGGTGTTGGCTGTGGTGATTTTCTATGTGACAGTCTGAGGGGAAAGAGACCAGGTCCCCTGTCCAGAGTCAGGTGTGTGTTTTAAACGTTCTCGCGGCGCACCCTTTGCCAATCGCTCCTCATCGTGATATCGGCTGCGTCCCTGCAGGTTTACAGAGTGTCACGGGACAGGGCGCACGAGATGAGATGAAATACGGCCCCGCATTACCTCCTCAGGCATTCTGTGGCCGGCTCCGGCGCAAATTGGGCATGAAATGAATGTATTACTGCAAAGGCGTGGGAACAAAACCCATTAGAAACTAGAAATTAATCGCCGCGATGACAAATCATTTTGTGAGCTGCAGGATTTTCTTCGCGCCGGTCTCACGTTATACCTTTAAGGCTCTGCTGGACGCAATCATTCTCTCTACTTTCATCACTTCTGGCTGTCACAGTCCTGTTCACCCCTCTGCGTGGTTCAGATTGAAGAACTAATTGGTTTTTAAAGCCTCTTGATTTGGTGGCCATGCTCCCTGCTTGCCTGTCCCATATCTTTTTAAATCCTTTCTCCCGTGACCTGGAATTCTCATAAAATAAAAAACCCCACAAAACTCTAAAAAAGCGTCCATCATGTAAAATTAATTTTATTTCTTGATAGATAACATAGGGGGGCTCAATGCTCTGTAACTATTAAAACAAACTCCCTGTGGGTTTTGTTCTTATGTTCCCTGTATCAGGGCCACGAGGATAAGCCTGGGCCCAGTGGGCACTGAGGGAGCTTATGTACATTTAGTCACCGCAGGGCCATCCTCTGTTATTCTGAATAAATTACCAAGTTTGGAATGAATGTGTGTATGCAGTACCTCTCTTTTTTAAATTTTATATTCTTTGTGATATTTGTTCTGCAGCTTTAAAATTCAACATATTAAAATAATATGAAGAGAGACATTTCTCCTTGAATGCTATAGATGCATCAGTGGAAAATATTGCTCCGTTAAAAATATATCTGTGCCTAAAAATAGGAATGGAGACAAGAAGACCCTGTAACCAGAAATACACACACACACACACACGCACACACACACACACGCACACACATGCACATGCACACACACAACTACACAAAGAAAACTCGACTCTCTGAGAAATAGTCCAGTAAGTGGTGGCTTTTGCAGAACAGGTGGCCGCTGGTTGCAGGAGCCTGGAAAGGAGGAGACAGCTGAGCTTTATACACAAAGGCGGGCGCAGGCTGCCTCCTGAGGGGGCAGGCGAAGGGCAGTGAAGCTCTGCGTGGGGGTGGGGCGGCCCAGGGAGGAGCGGGGGCTCTTTGTCTCTGGTCTGGTCCCTCCCACAATTGTCAGACACACAGAGCACCTCTCCCAGGGCAGAGCCCAAGCCAAAGGAGGGTGGTGGGTCAGGGTGGTTCTACTCGGGCGTTTCCAACCGAGCATGCTTTTGTGTTCAGGATAACTCAGTTATCCTACCCACCTAAAGGACACTTGAACAGCCCAGCTGGCGTGGTTCAGTGGTAGAGCGTGGACCTAGGAACCAGGAGGTCACAGTTCGATTCCCGGTTGGGGAACATGCCCAGGTACTGGCTTGATCCCCAGTAGGGGGCGTGCAGGAGGCAGCCAATCAGTGATTCTCTCATCGTTGTTGTTTCTATCTCTCTCTCTCTCTACCTTCCTCTCTGGAATCAATCAATATATATATACTAGAGGCCCGGTGCACGAAATTCATGCAAGAGTAGGCTTCCTTTCCCCGGCTGCTGGCACTGGCTTCCCTCTGGCACCCGGAACGCGGGCTTCATCTGGAAAGTCATCCGGAAGGACGTCCGGTCTAATTAGCATAGTACGCTTTTATTATTATAGAGATACATTTTAGAAAGAGCACTTGAGCAAATAGGATATTTACACCGAGGTGAGAGGGAAGCCTCGGGGACATGTCTGAGATGCACTGATGGGGGCGGGGGGTTTCCAACAGGCCCGCGGAGCCAGGAGAAGATGCATGTGGGACCCAGGGAACCTGCCAGCAGAGGGGAAGCGGGCACAGGAAACCATCCGCAGATGCCCCAAAGGCTGTCCTCTGAGAAGAAAGCGATCTCTTTCCCAGGGCACAGTGTATGCAGTTTAAGATAAGTGGGTTCCACCCTGGCTGGTGTGGCTCAGTGGATAGAGCATCTGCATGTGAACTGAAGGATCCGGGTTCGATTCTTGTCAAGGGCACACGCCTGGGTTGCAGGCTCGATCCCCAGCGGAGAGCGTGCAGGAGGCAACCGATCCATGATTCTCTCTCATCATTGATGTTTCTCTCTCTCCCTCTCCCTTTCCCTTCCTCTCTGAAATCAACAAAAATACATTTTAAAAAAGATAAGTGAGAGTTCTCACCAATTACTTTATAAGATGAATTTCGCTCACGTTACAACCAAAACATTTACATGGGATTTACAACACTCAAAACTAAATGTTCCTCTCAGAGGAACATAAAATAATTGAAAATTTTCTTTGTAAATATCATAAATTATAGGAACCACTGTATGAAATGATCATTTATACAAAAGCAAACCTTTAAAACTCCTTATTTCAGTTAGAAGAAAGGAAGCTAAGATGGTTATATGTTTTACTGTACCTTTAAGAATGGAAGAAAGACAGGGAATATCAACAATTTTTATTGCAACAATGGACATTTGCAAGTACTCCTCCTCTTTAGACGGAAATAGCTGTCCATTAAAAGTGTATCAGCATCGTGGTACATTGTCAGGCAGGGCACATAGTTCAATCACAGCTTATCAAACTTAAATGCTCTAATCTATAGGGACTAGCACTCCCAAGTTTAAGTCTTTAAAATATTTTTAAAAAATATATTTTTATTGATTTCAGAGAGGAATGGAGAGGGAGAGATGGAAACATCTATGATGAGAGGGAATCATTGATCGGTTGCCTCCTGCATGCCCCCTAGCAGGGATCGAGCCCACAATCCAGGCATGTGCCCTTGACTGGAATCGAACCTGGGATCCTTCAGTCCACAGGCTGATGCTCTATCCACTGAGCAAAACCGGCTAGGGCTCTTTAAAATATTTTGATAAAACAATACTTCTAAAGGAAATGTTGTAGTAATGAAACAGAACAATAATGCATGTTTTTGTACATGCCTTTTTCTAAACAAGATATAAGGTTGGGAGTTGGATAACGCTCTCAGTTTAACACTTTATCAGATTTACCTTTTTGTTGCTTGTTTTTTTTTAAATATATTTCTATTGATTTCAGAGAGGAAGGGAGAGGGAGAGAGAGAGAAACATCAATGATGAGAGAGAATCATGGATCGACTTCCTCCTGCACACCCCACACTGGGGATCGAGCCCGCAACCCAGGCAGGTGCTCTTGACCGGAATCGAACCCGGGACCCTTCAATGCACAGGCTGATGCTCTATCCACTGAGCCACACCAGCCAGGGCCGGATTTACCTTTTGAAGCTTCGAATCCTATCCTCCCAGCTTCAGGCAAGGGAAGAGCTACCCTCCTCAGCTCCCAAAGCATCTCTCCCCTCGAGCATCCAGGGCCACGCGTGGAGCTCGGGGTGAGTAGGGAAAGCAGGCTCCCCGCACTCACAGCTGCCACCAGGGACAGAGAGGAGCCCCACACGCTCCTTTCAGAAAGGAACACGCGGCGTTGACCGTGTTGTCTCCACATCAAGAGCCATTAACCATAGAAGCAGAAACCAGCTCCGCTAGGGGAGGGCCTTCTGAGGAAAATGAGACTCCACGCCAGGTCTAAGGGGGAAGGAAACAGAAAACCACCAGGAAACCCGGCTGCACGTTCCAACCAGCAGCCTCAGCTCCTCCCTGCGGAATCGCCGTGAATTCTCTCTGGTTTCGGGCCGGCTGTGCTGTCTCCTCTTGGACCAGGGGCCGGGCGTTGGCCTCCAGGTGGGAGCCTTGAGCTGAGGCCACAGGAGCTGAGCCCAGGCCTCAGGGCCCCAGCTCCTCCCGTCCCAGCTGCTCTTGGGGGCACCTGCTCCTTCGGCGGGCCCCCTGCCCGGCCCTGTGTGTGGCAGAGGAGAGGCTGGAGCCGTGGTCTGGGACCTGCTCTGACACAGGGAGACCGTGAACCCATGTCTCAGGGAGCAGGGTCCGAGCTTCTGGATGTGAAACGGCCCCAGGGAGCTGGACTTGCCCCCTCCAGGCGCCATGGCCTCTCTAGGTGGGACACTGCCGAATGCTGACTGTCACACGCAGCCAGGAACGCGGCCTCTGGAGTGAAAAACAAGCCTGACCGGCCTGGCTCGGTGGGTGAGCATCAACCGAGGAACCAGGAGGTCAGGGTTTGATTCCTGGTCAGGGCACAGGCCTGGGTTGCGGGCTCGATCCCCAGTGTGGGGCGTGCAGGAGGCAGCTGATCCATGATTCTCTCTCATCATTGATGTTTCTATCTCTCTCTCCCTCTCCCTTCCTCTCTGGAACCAATAAAAATATCTTTTTTTAAAAAAAAAAAACCAATTTGCTCTGTATTGCTCATTTCCTAGTCATTCTATTATGTTTCATCTCCGAGCCACTGGCTCGTGCTGCTGGGAGAGATTGTCATGCAGAGCTGGACTGGCTGTGCACAGAGCAGGGGCCCTCTATCAGCGGCGGCAGGGCCATCGGAGCAGAACCCGGGACCGGGCGGCACCAGGAGCCTGGGCAACAAGCCTTTTCTATTCGCTCCAGAAACAAACATCAATGCCGTTCAAACAGCTTCTTTCACTCCTCGCTAGGTATTTTGTTGTTACACACCACCAGTTTGTCCTGATAACTTCCTGCGAAAAAATTAGTGCTCTGTGCTAAAAATAGACGCAGCGTTTGAGTGTCAGTGAGGTGTCTCCCCCAGAAGGCGGGGGGTTCCCAGTGTTTCAGGCCACACATGCAGGGATTTCAGCCGGAAGAGCATGCGGAGGGGAGGGGAAGGCGAGGCCTCCTGAGCAGCTGAGCTGTGCTTTGCAGTGATTTCTGTGGGTGTTTTCCCAGCACTTAGCATTTTGCTGAGCGTGGTTTTCAATATTATGGTTTCATATCCATTTAAATCTGGGAGGAAGCAAATATCATTCCTTCTTTAAAGTCACAGAAAATGAAGAACGAACATATTTTACGACTCCGCAGATTAAATAACAGACGCACACGCTACTGCATCTCGCTTCTTGCAGGTGCTAAAGCGTCATCGTTTAAAGAAAGTGAGAATATTTCGTGTGCAGCACTACATGGATGTATGGGGCGGGGGGCATCCTGACTGTTATAAACACGCCCTTGAGTATGTGTAATGTATAATGGATGCTTTGTTTTATTTTTTAAAATATATTTTATTGGATTTTTTACAGAGAGGAAGGGAGAGGGATAGAGAGTTAGAAACATCGATGAGAGAGAAACATCAATCAGTTGCTTCCTGCACACCCCCTACTGGGGATGTGCCGGCAACCAAGGTACATGCCCTTGACCAGAATCGAACCTGGGACCCTTCAGTCCGCAGGCCAACGCTCTATCTACTGAGCCAAACCGGTTAGGGCTGAATGCTTTGTTTTAATAATTGCCTTGCATTAAATTGAACAGCAAGATTGTGTATCTTAAAGACGTTCACTTTGGGCTTGATTTACTCATTCCCAGGATCTCTCAGTAACATGTAGGGACAAACGGGCTATTCACGACACAATCAGAGCTCACTGTCTTATCAGGGGCATATTTCACTGAGTAGGTAAGTGCCTGTCCCCACGATGTTAAAAAGTCTACAATTCCTTGCCTGGCAGCTGCCAGTGCAAGATATAGAGTATGATGGACATTTATTTTTTTTATATTTTTAAATATATTTTATTGATTTTTCACAGAGAGGAAGGGAGAGAGATAGAGAGTTAGAAACATCGATGAGAGAGAAACATCGATCAGCTGCCTCCTACACATCTCCTACTGGGGATGTGCCAGCAACCAAGGCACATGCCCTTGACCGGAATCGAACCTGGGACCCTTCAGTCCGCAGGCCGACGCTCTATCCACTGAGCCAAACCGGTTTTAGCAGTGTGATGGACATTTAATCGAGCTCGGAGGCAAGTGGA
The DNA here is from genome assembly GCF_000147115.1 of Myotis lucifugus. Lineage (NCBI taxonomy): Eukaryota > Metazoa > Chordata > Mammalia > Chiroptera > Vespertilionidae > Myotis > Myotis lucifugus. Next base: position 139,869 of record NW_005871852.1, on the reverse strand, counting down.
ATTCGTAGAGGACACTTATGGGTGGCAAACGGTGTTTCTATAAAGAACATTACCCAATTTTTAAGACGTTCTGGACCCAAAATGATCTATACGTTCAAAGGAACCACTTTAACCAAAATATAGGTTGTCTTTTAAAATTGCACTTACTTGTGCATTTAATGTTTAACAGCAAAGTTAAAAAAAGAAGAGAGGGAAATTTTTAATATATTTTTATTGAATTCAGAGAGGAAGGGAGAGGGAGAGAGAGAAACATCAATGATGTGAGAGAAATGTCATTGATCGGCTGCCTCCTGCATGCCCCACGCTGGGGATCAAGTCTGCAACCTGGACATGTGCCCTGACCGGGAATTGAACCCTGGTTCATAGGGAGACACTCACCCAGTGAGCCACACCAGCCAGCCAGGCAAACGAGGAAATTTTTTTTTGCCTCTTTGATCATAGAACTCTGACCCTGAGCTCAGCAACCTCAACCACTGCTTTCTCTGCAAAGTTTCAGCAGATTGTGCCTGGCATGGAGCAGCCTTCTACTCGAAAGAACCGTAAAGAATATGAAAACAATGTGTGGCTAGACCGCTGCAGCCAAGATATCCTGGCTGAGTGGCTGGTCAAGCTTCACACGAACCAGTTCATTGACATACTTTCCTGTCACTTGGGACACACACCATAATCTAAGTCCCTCACCTGGACTATACAGATAATAACACCCGTTTGACATGATATTTTTCAAATAAAATATATATATATATATAATACACAAATGAGCCGGGATGCCATAATGGGTCATGACTGGACCATTAGCATATTGGCTTTTTATTAGCTCCTATGCACGCTGCGGGGCTCCGGAGACCAGGCGGAAGCAGGGAGGTGCCAGGAGAAGGTGGGACTAGCCTGAGGCAACTTGAGGGTGGGCTGCGCCATGGGAGAAGGCAGAAGGGAGAAGGTGAGAAGGCCGGCGTCATGGGAGAAGGCAGGCGCTGTGCACGAGAAGGCAGAAGGGAGGTGAGAAGGCTGGTGCCGTGCATGAGAAGGCAGAAGGGAGGTGAGAAGGCTGGTGCCGTGCATGAGAAGGCAGAAGGAAGAAGGTGGCAGTTAGGCAGGGTGATCAGGCCAGGAGGGGGGAGCAGTTGGGAAGTTTGGGGGATCAGACCAGCAGGGGAGAGCAGTTAGGCAGTTAAGGCCATCAGGCCAGCAGGGGAGAGAAGTTAGGACCATCAGGCCGTCAGGGGAGCAGTTAGGGGCATCAGGCAGGCAGGTAGGTGAGCAGTTAGGAGCCAGTGGTTCCGGATTATGAGAGGGATCCCGGATTGGAGAGGGTGCAGGCTGGGCTGAGGGATGAATTTTGTGCATCTGGCCTCTAGTCTATATAATAAAAACCCAGTGGTCATAACGCCATAACGACCAAAGACCGGTCACCAGGAGGGACTTGACGCTGGGTCCTGGGGCACGCTGGGCTTGGGTCTCATGCGATTTCACGCACTGGGCCTCTAGTTTGATGTATAACATGCCTGGCACATAATAAGTGCTCATTAAATGGCAAGTTGTTCGAGGCAAGATGATTGTCAACTATGCGCTAGGATCTGCACTAAATGGAAACATTTAGAGACTGGAAATGGATCTTGTTAAGGAAGATACACAAGTTTAGGCAAAACTCGATTTTCTATTGTCTTTGCCTCTCACTGGCATGTGAAATATTCAGGACACACGTCACGCCCTTAGAGTACCGGAGCTCTAATAGAAGACCAACCACTACAGGGAAGTTCTTTCTGCAGAGAATTGGCATCGGTGCCCGGCCTTTGCAAGGGGCACAGGGGCCCGTGACGCCCCCTCACTCACTTGCTGGCTGAATTATTCGCAGAAGTAATTTATGACTTACACGTCAGAGGACTGTGGAGACCTACAGCATCAAACATAACCAGCTCCTATCAGGATTTATTAATATTTTCCAATGGGATTCTAATTTAAATAAAGGCAAGTACCGAGGTGAAGTTTCATTCTGTGCAAACAGCGCACTGTGATGTAATTAACCACGCAGCCCTGGATGGGAATATTGGGCGACCTCACTCAATTGCTTTTAGTTGCCCTTTTAATTTCCAACGAGATCAATAGAGGTAGAAGGAGCTGCCACAGGTATTAAAGTCCCCAAGTCGAGGGGAAATGGAGGTTGAATTGTAAACAAAATATTTCACTGGCATTGATCTCGCAGTCTTCCTGACAGAGTTTCTTTAAAAAATCATCAGCGCCAGTAAATAAATCCCACCAACGCCACAGCGTAGATGGGTCTGATTATTCTGCGTTGAAAGGGGCTCTCCTTCAATCCTGCCAGAGTTCCCCCACTTCTAAGGGAATAAGTGGACTCAAATGAGTTTTTGTCAGGGCTGCAGTCATTCGGTGATTAGGAAGAGTGAAGGGGTCTGGGCGTGCCTGGAACGCCTGCATCTGTGTGAGGAGCCTGGAGCCTGGGCAGGTCATCGACAGCAGCCCACCTGCACTTATGCAGAAAGACAGACTATGGATGCCCTGGCTCCTCACACCTGCCACTCATCTTCCCAGCAAAATATCAACAAAAGACGTCCCCTTGAATAAAATAACAAATTGAGTAAGCACCTGATCATCTATAATAATAAGAGCATAATATGCTAATTAGACTGGACAGCTGAACAACGGTTAGGGGTGATCAGGCAGGCAGGCAGAGTGGTTAGGGGTGATCAGGCAGGCAGGTGAACAGTTAGGGGTGATCAGGCAGGCAGGCAGAGTGGTTAGGGGTGATCAGGCAGGCAGGTGAACAGTTAGGGGTGATCAGGCAGGCAGGTGAGTGGTTAGGGCTGATCAGGCAGGCAGACAGCCAGCAGTTAAGAGCCAGCAGTCCAAGATTGCTAGAGGGATGTCTGACTGCCGGTTTAGGCCTGATCCCACAGTCTGACATCCTCCTAGGGGTCCCGGATTGCGAGAGAGTGCAGGCCAGGCTGAGGGACCCCCCTCCCGTGCATTGAATTTCATGCACCAGGCCTCTAGTATTTATTATATTTGGCTATATTTATTTACTATTATTTTATTTTTTGTTAATTCACACCTGAGTATATTTTTCTTGCTTTTCAGAGAGAGTAGAAGGGAAGGAGAGAGAGAGAAAAAGAAAAAGAGAGAGAGAAAGAGTGATGTGAGAGAGACACATGGACTGGTTGTCTCCCACACGTGCCCTGACCAGGAGCAGGGAGCAAGCCTGCAACCCAGATACATGCCCTAGACCAGGAATTGAACCCGTTACCCTTTATTGGGCCAGCTGGCACTCTAACCACTTAGCCACACCAGTCAGGGCATTATTATTTTTAAATTTTTATTGATTTGAAAAAGAAATGAATGAAGAGAGAGAGAGAGCAAGAGAGAGAGAGAGAGAGAGAGAGAGAGAGAGAGAGAGAGAGAGAAAGGTTGTTTGTTGTTCAGCTTACATTGGGTGGTTCTTGCATGTGCCCTGACCGGCGATCGAACCCACAACCTTGGCGTATCAGGATGAGACTCTAAGTTAGGAGCTAGCTGGCCAGAGCTATATTTATTTACATCATATAAGTAAGTACATTGTAGGCAAGTAATAATTCAGACTGAGTGATTTAATTCTAAATGTTCCTATTTGGAACGCTTTGTTATTGAGGAATTTTTACCAACAGTCAACGCTGCTTCACCACGGGGACGCAGTTCTGAGGACGCGTTGTTACGTGAACTCGCTGCTGTGTGCACATCAGAGTGTAAGGACACAGACCTCGCTGGTGCAGCCACCGCCCAGGTCACATGGTGCAGCCGATGGCTCCAGGCTGCAGCTTGCATAGCTCGTCACTGTCCCAGACAACACAGCATAACTCCTGCAGGAGAAAGCGGTGCCAGAACAAGACTCAGAGAGGAGATGTGCGAGGCTGCCTCACAGCAAACTCTTTTGTAAGTAGGAAGCGTGCACCAGAATAACGGTGACATTACAGCCTAGGACACACTGACCAGAGGCACGGGCTCGCATTATCGTCAGCAAGCTCCATGTGCTGTGCACAGCTGCACGTGCTGTACTGTTACACACGGCCCCACACGGGTTTGCTCACAGCAGCATCACACAACACCAGAGCGATGCATTGAGCTACGATGCTGGGACCACCACAGGCTGGGCAGCTGCGACATCGCCAGGCCACAGGAGTTTCCCGCTCCGTGGTCATCTCCTGGGACCGCCTGGATGCGTGGTCTGTGCGTGAGCCAGCGTCGGTCTGCAGCACACGGGTACAGGTGCTTTAAAACGCAACGCATCTGTGTATAAAAGTTCCAAAAGTCTCTAACAACCTCTCTAGTGTGCAAAGCTGCATTTGATTTAAAATTTATGCATATGTAAGTAGAGGGAAAACAAGCCGTCTTACTTTTTAATCAGTGACATTCTCTTAAAGTTGGCAGGGATGTACGAGCTCATGGAAATGGACTGCGAGGGATTCAGACACCTGGACAGAGGGTTACGCTCAGTGACGTAAACACTGACAGCCCTCAGTGACGCGGTGGCACAGAGCAAGGTTACATACGGTAAGTCCCTTTGTCTTTTAAACATGGGTTTTCTTAAAAAATGATTGATCTCCTCTGATTCATTTTTTCCCTTAAAGAATCCACATTATAGTAAATATTGTGTATTACTTTCTAGAGTAAAAGTGTAAATTATATCTTTACGGTTGCAAAACAGTAATTTTGCCTCACTGTTACAAATGCACTCGCATGAAAAAGTCACATACATTTACTCTACAGATGTATTATTTCAAAGCATTGAAACATTACAGGGAAAGTCATAAAGAAATGTGCATATTTGCATATGTGTATGGATACAAATGTCCGTATTTTGGAAAAATAAATTTCTTGGAATACTTCTAAGAGCATTGGATATGATCTATGGATTATTTTATAACTAGAGGCCCAGTGCATGAATTCGTGCACTGGTGGGGTCCCTCAGTCTGGCCTGTAGGGATCGGGCTCAAACCAGCTCTCCAACATCCCCCAAGCGGTCCTGGATTGTGAGAGGGTGATTCTCTGGTAACAACCCTGGAATCGGGCTCCTTCCTCTCTGGTTCTGGGTGCGGCACCCAAGAACCACAGCTGCCAAGTCACCGCAGCTCAGCAGCTCCTGTGTTGAGCGTCTCCCTCCTGGTGGTCAGTGTGCATCATAGCTACCAGTTGGAGTGTCCGCCCCCTGGTGGTCATTGCCCATCATAGCTACTGTTCAGACGGTTGGGTGGTCGCTTAGGCTTTTATACATATAGATGCCAACCTGCACATGTACATGACTCAGAAATGAGAGGCCAAGGAGTAAGTTAAATGCTCAGACCCAAACCCTGTGTTAGCGACATCAGCACCAACCATTCAGCCAAAACGTGGTGGTTAGAACACAAAGCAGGTCAATGGGGCATGTGACAAACTTGTTTTCTACCCTTGAAACTCAGTGTTACCAGCAGAAACTGTTTCTTTTCTTAAATGTGTAAAAGTGAATAACCGGTATTTTTGATGCGGTTTTGCTTAAGATCTGGTTTACACTTTCCAACACCGTCGGTCCCGCGCATGTTCAGATGCTTGTTAAAATGCTTGTTACAAATTAGAAATTTTCAGAGGCGGGAAACAACTGTCAATCATACGCCAGTCACAACGGAAGTCATCTACGAGAGTTTTATAAACACGGTCCAACAATTAAATCACTATAAATCCAAGCGATCAGCATATGTTGCTGGTGGAATAATATGTGAGATATAATTTTTTGCCTCTTGTCCTGACCCCTGACCCCTGACCCCTAGCTGTGTCCTCTGTGTGGCTCCAACGGGAACTGAAAACTATCTCTAGACCTGTTGTGTCGGTGCCTATTGCTGCTGAAACACATGGCCACAGACTTAATCACAACACGCTACATGTGCATAACTTGTGCTGTGGAGACTGAAGGCTAAAATGTGTTCTCAGGGCCGCGCTCCTTCTGGAGGAAAAAACCAAAATGATTCCGTTGTCTGTTCTGAAGTCACTTCCCTCCAGCTCCAAGGCGGCTGCTGCGCCTTCCCATCCAGGCCTGAGCTCCGGCCTGGCTGCCTGCCTCTCTCCAAGGGACCTGGGGGGTGACGCAGGGACACCTTTCCATTCCAACAGCCTCGACCTCATTGCATCCCCAAAGGCTCTCTCACCAGGAGATACCGTGATCACAGGTTTGGGGGTCAGGACCTGGGTCTTTGGGGGTCCTGCCTGCTGGGTCAGGGCTCTGGGCTGTGGTCCTGTCCCCGCAGGGTCCCTGGCCCCCGTTATGGAAACGACTCTAATGATGAGTCGCTGGAGGGATGTCCATGCACTTTTGGTTTTGGTTTGTTTTCCTTCGAATAATGCTCTCGCTCTTGATGGCGCAGACGCACGCAGGGGGTTGATTAAATCTGCACTTGCATCGTTAGACTCACTTAGTTCGAGCAGTTTCTTTGGTTAGTGCAGAATTTCAGAGAAAAACATGTCATGGAGGCAAATACTCCATCTTCGGGTTTCTGCACCCTCACTTCCACTTCCATGCCCAGACTGGCTGTGGGGGGCACGGTGCGACGGTCCCCCCAGACCTCCCACCTTCTCCCACCACTGCCGAGGAGTTAGCCACGCTGTCCATCCCATGCCATCTATGTTACATCCGTCACACAAGACCATGGTGATCCTGGACAGTCCCTTACGTTCACCGATTGAGCCACTTTCCAATAACGGTTCTCTGTCTCCGCCTTGCCCCTTGTGTGAGGTGATCCCTGCAGACGCCCTGGTGTTCACAGTTCCCATGGAAACCTGAGAAAATGCCACCGCTGCCACGCCCAAGCCACACAGAGGAGTCCCACCCCCTCCAGCCACCAGGCGCCGGTCACACGTGAAATCCTGGTGCCTGACACGATGATCGTGTCTCTCCTGTGTTTCCATTACCGAGCACCGCGGTGTTGACAGGAAAACCTTGTGTTCTAACGTGTCTACATCTTCTCTCTGTTTTTCACAATCACTGAGTTCGGACCCAACACTTGCCCTCAGACGGGGCAGGGCCTCCGGGCGCTGGTTTAGGCAGTAAGTACGACATCTCAGAGATAGGGTGACGTGGGACAAAGGGTCACGTAGAACCACAGATCCCGGCCAATAGAAAAATAGTCACGTGAAGATTGCAGCTGATGTCGCGTAAATCTTTTTTATGTAAAATACACCCAAACTGAGGAACACATTTGCCATTCCACACGGTTCCTGCAGGAATGTGAAGGTCAAAGGCGCGATGGTTTAATCACAGAGTCATGCAAGCTGAACTTCCCATGGGCCAGCGGGGCACCCACAGCTCAATGGCCGTCCCTTAGCAGCTGGCAGGGTTGATGCACAGAACGCTGATAAACTAGGTTAGTTCCAGGATTATTTTTGTCTTTATAACTGATTTGTAAGCATTTTTCTATAAAGGATACTCGATGTGATTATATCATTTAACAATCTGCGAACAAGGGGGGATGCCCACGTACCATTTCTCTCTTCATGGAAGACTCCAGTTCATCACTTATGGACGCTTAACACAGCCAGGGCCCCAACCAGGATGTCCCTGTCGGTTACCGAGCAGAGAGTCTGCGCAGAAGTCAGAACGGATGAGCTAAAATCAGATTGTCTTCCCCCTGCGGCCGGGGACTGGCTAGCTTTCAGATCACCATGCATCACAGGAGGAAGAAGTCCATAGGTTTCACTACTTTACTTAGTTTAATTAGGATAATACAGTGACTTGTAACTTCCCGTTTCAGCATTAAAAAGTGGTGCTAGTCCCTCAGCCCTTGTGCCTCCCCACCAAGCGCCCCAAAATCATAGAAACAGAACAGTCCTGAGGCCCTTCTGTTTCTATTCTGGCTGCTTCCCAGAATCCTCCCCGGCGTCCTCTCATGTAAGGGCTCTCGTTCCTACGTCACTATGTTCCGTCCTCTCCCCCCACCCTCTCCACTCTCCTCGGGTGAATAGTTGATGATTATGGCTTCACCGAACATCTCTGTAGCTAAACCAAACCACGTCCTAGAGTTCCAGACCCGGTTTGCACTCCCTTGCAAACTGTTAGAAAGCTGAATACCCACCTTCTCAAACCACAAGTTACCATCCTCGCCTTCAAAACCAGCCACGCATGTCAAAAACAGCAGCACCGTCGACAAGTGGTTTGATAGGGGACCTTATGGATCGGCTACAAAACATCCTTTAAAGCAGTGGTTCTCAACCTCGGCTGCACATTAAAATCACCTGGGAACCTTTTTAAAATCCTGATTTCTGGGCCTCATCCTCCGGAAATTCTGTTTCTTTGTTATGGGGTGGGGCCACAACATTAGTAACAAAGAAACAGAATTTCTGGAGGATGAGGCCTAGAAATCAGGATTTTAAAAAGATTCCCAGGTGATTCTAATGTGCAGCCATGGTTGAGAACCACTGCTTTAAAGAAATCCCTGCTCACCCGGCTGGTGTGGCTCAGTGGTTGAGCGTCAGCCTATGAACCAAGAGGTCACGGTTCGATTCCCGGATGTGCCCGGGCTGTAGGCTCCATCCCCAGTGTGGGGCGTGCAGGAGGCAGCCGATCCATGATTCTCTCTCATCACTGAATTTTCTCTCTCTCTCCCTCTCCTTTCCTCTTTGAAATCAATAAAATATATAATTTTAAAATCCCCTCTCTCTTCTGAATATAGTGTTGATTTATTAAGGTGCCGACTGCCTCCCCAGGACCATGTGCTTTAGGGAGGCTGCCCCGCCCAGGTCCCCAGAGCGTGGGTCCCGGCTGATGGAGCCCAATGGAGCGGTGCCGTCAGCCCACTGGGACCTGCGTCTGCTCTGGATCTGAAGCGCATTAGTGACTAAGGAGCCTCTGTTTCTGGGAAAGGAGTCCCTTCCTTCTGGGGCAGACACACGAGGCCGACAGCCTTTAGTCTTCTTGCCATTTCTAGATGCGATGTCTGAAAACGGAGAGTTTTTGCCTGGCCGGGTGTGGCCTAGCGGTTGAGCTTCCACCTAGGAACCAAGAGGTCACTGGTTCGATTCCTAGTCAGGCAATATGCCCAGTTTGTGGACTCGATCCCCACTAGGGGGCGTGCAGGAGGCAGCTGATGCATGACTCTCATCACTGATGTTTCTATCTCTACTCTCTGTCCCTTCCTCTCTGAAATAAAACAAAACAAAACAAAATTTTTTTAAAAAATAAAAATGTAGAGTTTTCATCGCCTAACGAGACACTGATCGAACACAGTTGACCGAGCAGTGAAAGTAAAGAGAACCGGGTATTTAATGACATCTCAGCCACGGATTTAACCACAGACCTCACCAGACGTTAGAAGGCCCACTCGCAATGTTATAACTTAGGGATCGATACTGCTGCCTGTGTCAGATGAGCACCCTTGGTTTTCGCAAGGCTGAGCTGAAAGCATCGCGATGTAAAGTCTAAGGCGGAGACGAGGGAGCCGTGTTTTCACAGCCTGAAGGCGTTGTCCCATCGCTGCTTCCCCAGCCACCCCCTCTGCGTGAGCGCTTTCCTCTTCCCCAAATCTGTGCTCCATCAGCGAAGTTTTTAAGGGAAAGTTCCCGTTATTGAATGGCCAGTGAAGTCCATGGACCTAACCCACTATTATAACCTGCTTCCTTTCCCCTAAACACATGTTCTGCCTGATCATATGAGGGACGCTTGAGGCTGTAACTCATCTTTTTTTAAAAAAACAACAACACTCGTATTGCTGATAACTGTTCTGACAAATGAGTGAAATCTAGGTTCTTGAACGAACAAATAATTATGCAACGATGTATGTTAAATTCTATGAAGAAAGGTTGATTTTTGTCTCTTGGCATTTCTTCTTTATAAATAATTTTGTGGTACCCAAGAAAAATGTTTTAATACATATAGTTTATTTATATTCAAGTAATCTAAATCCTTAAAGTCATAAGACCAGTGTTGCAGAAAGCAAGAAGTTCTCTCAGTAAAAGACCCTACCTCTCATTTATGGATCGCCTGCTGGTTGGACTAAAATGTTCAATTCTGACCTTAAACAGTAGGAAGGTCAGTCTCCGTGTGTGTAATCATGCATTATGGCTATGCATATCGTGCTGAGAATAAAACGAGATGGATTATGCTGAATGCCCCTGAAAATGACTAAGGGCTATAAAGACGTTTGCTATTAATAGTAAAGTTTCTATTATACAAAAAAAAAATCAATGTAAATGGCCAGAAACTGTTGTGCCAGTAGATGATGCCATCATCTGAGGTAACCCAGTGCATTTAAGAAAAGTAGGAAAAAGATGATTTATATTGACTAGACCCCATTAAGACTTTTAAAAGCCATCACTACCAATACCATGGCCCCCTTCTCTCCAGGCACACGCAAGAATTTGGTTTTACAAAGTGCTGAACCGTAAAAAGGTTGCTTGGTGAAGTTCAGAGTTGCTATGTAATGAGATCCGATCGATTCCCATAATTTTTCTCCAGTGAAGTGATGAGTCGATGATGAACTCACTTCTGCGGAAAGCAGCGCATCATGTCTGGGCCTTCCGGGAGCCCTGGATCCGGGGTGAGGGGTCAGCACAGAGGCCGTGAGATGAGCATGGACAGCCTCTCCCGGTAACAGGACGACGCCGTAGAGTTGGACAAGCGTGTGGGCTCTGGGAGGGCTGCTCCGGGGACCAGTCCTGCGCCTGAGCAACACTGAGCAGCCCATGCCCCACTAAGCCCCACGGGAGAGAAGCTGCAGGCCCCAGGATGGATCCCAGCAGCTGGGGAAGGGGGCAGGCCTTGTCCATGTAATATTTAAAGTGCATGTGCTTAAACATGAAAAAGATGTGAAGGTTGATAGTGTAAAAAAATGGATAAAATAGAAGAGAGAAAGAAAAGCACGGTAAGAGACAGGGAAATGAAGCAGCATTGGTGATGACTTACACGTGGCGATTGTAGAGGCGTCGTGCACACATAGGTTCTTCACCAGAGAGACTGCTCAGACGTGGCGCTCTTAGTAGCCAAAGGCAGAGAGGGGGGATGAAAGGTCATGGCACCGAGAGGGTACATAATGCTGCAAGGACACAGGAAAACACAAGATAAGGAACAAGGGGAAGCCCTGGCCAGGTGGCTCCACTGGTTGTGTGTCATCCCATGCACTGAGAGGTCGCTGGTTCAATTCCTGGTCAAGACACGTGTGGGTTTGGGGCTGGAGCCCCCGTAGGAGGCATGCAGGAGGCAGCCGACCGATGTTTCTCTTTCTCTCCCCCTCTCCCTTCCTCTCTCTAAAATACATAAACACATACTTAAAAATTAAATAAATAAAGGGGAGATTGTGCAGCCATCTGCACCAATTTGGAGCTAAACCACCTATCATGAGCCTGAAAAAATGATTAGACAATTGAACAATTATTTTTTTCATTATTTCACTTACCAAAAAAAAGAAGCCCTTTTTATGAGATCTTGTTACATACCAGGCATGTAAGAACACTCTAGAAATATAAAAATAAGATACTTAAGCTGCCACTGGGTAGATCTAGACCAATACTGTGATGCACAATAATTTCATCATGTTTCTAGTGGAAAATCCAAGGACATGCAGTGCACAATCACATTCTGAGATTCCACTCAAGGTATAGTGGCTTTTATAGGTATTTATCAAAATCAAGATGGTTAATAAGGGGCATTATTGTTAAATTATGATTAAGATGGCCTTAAGAGTATAATAGAAACCATGTACATTAAAGGCTTAAAAACAATAGATTTTGAGATGGCCCAGCACCTACTAACTAATTTTTATGAGTAAACGCACTGTTCAGTTTAAAATTATTACTTACGAATCACTGATTAGGAATTAGGGTCTATTTTAGTCGTGATATTGTTGTTCTGGCTTAAGAATGTGTTGGATTATTTAAATTTCACAACAACTCTACTGGTAATTTATTTACCTTTCGTAGGTTTCAATAGTAACAAAAAGTCATTAACTTGAAGTAAAAAAAGTAATTGTGCTTTAAATCCCTTGTAAGCACTGGCAAATATTATTTTTGCAACATGTTAACTGAATCTTATTTTGAAAAATACATTCTCCAAGGATAATAGGTTTTCTGGGGTATTATTGAGCATTGATTTTAAATTGCTAACAATATGGCTTCATATTAACAATGTTTGATTCAACTGCAAGTAAGTTTGAAAATCTAAGGTGTTTCATTCTCCCTATTTAATGTCTGCCAACTAGAAAATTTCACTTTAATGATGATGAATGGACAACAACTCAACTATGCCTTCGAAAGAAACATCTTGTATTGTATCCAGAATAAAATGCTGCATTTAGATTAAGGTTGAAGGTACCTATTGATGGAGAAGATCATTAAATTCTCTAATATGAAATAGCAATAATAGTCTGTCAAAATTCAAGTAAACTGTGTTGAAATGTGAGAAGAAAACAGGTTAGTTAGCTGTCGAGCTGACAATAGATACGCATGCATTTTACAATAAATTTCATTGTTCATTTCTAAAAACACGTTGTAAATGATGTTTCATTGCTTGCCTGTCTTGATGCCTAAAATAAAAAAAAAGAAAAGATACCTGGATAATCAGCATTCCTATTCGACGTACATGAGCAGAAAACCATTACAGAATTTTACCGCTATTTTTAAATTCGTTCATTGCTCTGTTCAAAACTGCAAGTCAAAAGTATTTCTGAGTAAAGTAATAAAATGAAGACATTTCCAACACCCTCTCCTGTCTGAAAGCAGATGAACGGAACAAAAATAACACGCTGACGCCCCTCAGGACACGTGCCTTCGGAACCAGGCCAGGCAGCACCCTTGGGGTCCTGGATCTTACACATCTCGCCTCCCACTCAGAGCCCCGCAGAAGCCACGGAGCACGGCCCTGACTTTGCAGTGAACTGTGAGTAGAACCGTCCCCGAGGCCACCCGGGGGTGGGGGGGGGGGGTAAACACTCATGAGGCACGGGAGGGAGCCGCGTGGGAAGGATGGGCCAGCACACCCACCAGGCCCCCCATGGCCAGGAGCCACCCCTCTGGGCTGCAGGAAGGCCAGAGGGAGCGGGATGACAAAGCAAAACTCGATACTCTGTCCGCTCCTAGAATGAATAAGGGTTTGCAACACAGATTTCATACAGTGAGTGGCGCTGCTGGGAGCAAAGGGACTCCCAGGACCAGTTAATAACGAGGGAGGACATGAGGGACATTGGGGGGCGAGTCCCAAGAACAGCTCTCTTGGTTGTCAGCTCTGCGTGCAGGTGGGATTTGGGGGTGCCTGACCCTGGGAGCTGGGGCGCTGGGGCGCTGAGTGACATGCACGCTGGTGCCTGATGTGAGATGTCAGGGAGCCAGGACCCCAGGAGACAGCCCGTGTGGCCCGATCACTGCGATCCGGAGGGTGGCTCCCAGGACAGGCCTTGTGGGGGGACCTGGGAGACTCCCTGAGCCCCAGCCACTGCCTGCGGAGCTCATCCCAGGAGGGGCAGCTGCGTCCCCGAGAGAGAAAGCCCGGGCGTGGCTGTAAGGGTGCAGTTCCCCACCCGGGAGGCCCCCTCAGGGCCATTGGTCCTCCTCCGGCCCCTCCCAGGGGCCTCTGGCCACCATCAGTCAGGGACCCCCGGCCTCTGCCAGGGGTGCGAGCACAGGACGGTCAAACAACCCTTAGAACAGGAATAACTGCGTCAATAAACGCCGAGGGTGACGGGAGAAACGAAGGAGGGGATGATTTTTCGATGACGTGAGTGTTCACAAGGAGGGCGTTTCCCACCACGTGGTTCAGGGGGCCCCAGGGTCTCCAGCATGTGGGTCCCTGGCCCCACCTTCCCGTGATTGGGTACCTGGGGCGTGTCCTCAGGGAAGACAGGAGGTGACAGGAACAGGAAAAAATAACGAGAGGAAACGAGACAAGATGTGGGAACAGAGCCACCTGTGCACAGGCCATGCTCTGGGGGAGCCCAGTCCAGGAGATGCTCACCCTCCACATGGGGCCAGACATGCTCACCCTCCACACGGGGCCAGAGATGCTCACCCCCCACACGGGGCCAGAGATGCTCACCCTCCACACGGGGCCAGAGATGCTCACCCCCCACACGGGCCCAGAGATGCTCACCCTCCACACGGGCCCAGACATGCTCACCCACCACACGGTGCCCAGAGATGCTCACCCTCCACACGGGGCCAGAGATGCTCACCCCCCACACGGGCCCAGAGATGCTGGACCACCACACGGGCCCAGAGATTCTCACTCACCACACGGGCCCAGAGATGCTGGACCACCACACGGGCCCAGAGATTCTCACTCACCACACGGGCCCAGAGGTGCTCACCCTCCACACGGGCCCAGAGGTGCTCACCCTCCACACGGGCCCAGAGATGCTCACCCACCACACGGGCCCAGAGATGCTCACCCACCACACGGGTCCAGAGATGCTCACCCACCACACGGGCCCAGAGATGCTCACCCACCACACGGGCCCAGAGATGCTCACCCACCACACGGGCCCAGAGATGCTCACCCTCCACACGGGCCCAGAGATGCTCACCCACCACACGGGCCCAGAGATGCTCACCCATCACACGGGGCTTTCCCCTAAGGTGCCCTGCTCCCTACCTGCCATCTCTGTGCCTCTCCGTGGGCTGGTGTTGTGGGGGGCAGTGTAGGTGCATCTGTTCCCAGGTCAGGGGGCGCTGGCCTGGCAGCAGGACCTGTGGGGGCCTGAGAGCCCAGCGGGCCCCCCACAGGTGGATGAGGCCTGAAGATCATTCCCCTGAAACCTTAGTTTTCACTAAGCAGTGTCACCCCAATATGTCCCATGAGAACCAGGCAAGCAGCCACCCCACGGGGCCGCCTCTGAAGGGAGTGTGTGTCACTTAGCTGTGCCCGGGGCCTGGGACTGAGGTACATGGGGAGACCTTCTGGTGCTGATTTCCTCCCTAAAATAAAAAGCCATGCAGCCACGTTCCAGGCACCTGACCCAGGACTGAGGATGGGAGTCAGGGTCTCTCACGGCTTCCGAAATGGGGGAAGCTCACCTATTCGGGGGGCCCTGGCGAAGGAAAGGTTAGATACACTTGAGATTGTGACACACATATTCTCACAAGAATATTCTAGCCCGGCCGGCATGGCTCAGTGGTTGAACATTGACCTATGAACTAGGACAGGGGTGGGCAAACTTTTTGACTCGAGGGCCACAATGGGTTCTTAAACTGGACCGGAGGGCTGGAACAAAAGCATGGATGGAGTGTTTGTGTGAACTGATATAAATTCAAAGTAAACATCATTACATAAAAGGGTATGGTCTTTTTTTTTTTTTTTTTTAGTTTTATTCATTTCAAACTGGCCGGATCCGGCCCACGGGCCGTAGTTTGCCCACGGCTGAACTAGGAGGTCAGGGTTTGATTCCTGGTTAGGGCACAGGCCCGGGTTGCAGGCTCGATCCCAGGTGTGGGGCATGCAGGAGGCAGCCGATCCATGACTCTCTCTCATCATTGATGTTTCTCTCTCTCTCCCTCTCCCTTCCTCTCTGAAATCAATGAAAATATATTTTTAAAAAAGAATATTCTGAGAAGTGACCTCCTATGCCCCATATCTATGTCAGTGGAGACCATGTGAGTTCACAGTTGGGCCTTAGCCACGGTAACTTAGGCTCTCAAACCCAGACCACGGGCAGGGACCCAGGTCTGAGTTTCTCCCTGACAGCAGGGCCTCCAGCCCAGCGGGCCGTGAAGCTCAGGGTATTTCATTCCCACCTCCTTTCACCACTCTGGGCCAGAGCCACAGTCAGGGACACCCTGGTGGGTACAATGCAGAGCCAGAGAGGGTGCATGGCTTTCAAAAAGAAAACCAGTCTTAGCAAAAACAGCTTTTATCAGAGGAGGAAGAATCTCAGGGCGAGAGGGGGTAAAGGGAGGCTCCGTACCCGCCACTCCGAGCTCCACGCGAAACACACACACACACACACACACACACACACACCTATGACACTCTCACATCAACAGCGAACAGACAGCCATGCGATCTTCAACCATATTGCTTATGGAAGTGTTTTTCTTACTGAGAGAGGTGACTGTGAGTGAGTGTAAAAATAATTTATTTGATCCCACCAGATAATTTTGTATGGAATTATGAGAGTGGATTAAAATTGAATATGTTGAAATAGAATCATTGTGCTACATTAATATTTTAAATCTCCATTGGGAGAGTAGAAATACACTGTATTATTAATAGGGGTGATGAAAAATATGAGTCGTCCCCCAGGGTTGTAAAAACAAGTCCTGTTGTATTTCACAAAAATAATTTTGAATGCTCGAATTTAAAGTATGACCCTGCATACGTTAATTTGGTTCCAGAACTAAGTAGTGACAACTAATCGATATGAAATAAATGAATATTGATATGGTAAGACTTTTTCAATATGTTATTTATAGACCCTTAAAACAAGCTAGACATTGCATCTAAGGAATCAATATGGTGATATGGAAATTATGGGGCTAATACTTTGTACTTTAAATTCTCAGGGTGATGAATAGTTGTTAAATATTTATTCCCTGATGATTTATGCCCTTGATTAGTTTCCAAAACTTATTCTACTTTAAAAAATGAGCAATCTGGACTCATCGATTTCCTTTACATTGGGTTATGTGGCCATTCTTCATGGCTGGACAAGAGAGAAAGAAAGTGGGAGAGAGAGAGAAAGAGAGAGAGAGAGAGAGAGAGAGAGAGAGAGAGAGAGAGAGAGATATCACCCACCACACAGGCCCAGAGATGGAAGCTGAATAGAAGGAAGCTGAATGTTTAGTTTATTGTGTCATATGTTTGTGTCATATGTTTGCGCTGGTATAGGATAAAAGAACCAGGGTCTTTGTTTTAAATGTTCAATTATTTGACATTTAATATCATATGGGATGCTTTTTCTTATTTAATTACACATTTGTAAATACAGGCTGTCCCCAAAACATGTCTACACACTTTAAGAGCTCATGGCTCAGTTGATATTTCTTTTCAGCCAGACTAAGCTTAGAACACAGGAAATTCATCCTAAAACGCTCCTGGAAATTTGAAAACACAGCTGAAGTACAAACCCTGTTTTTCAAATTATTCTTTTTTTTAAAAAAATTATTATACATTTTAATGTGGGAGACAATGGAAAAAGATGAAACTTGGCCAAGGCATGGGAGAAACATACATAGGATGCCCCGAAAAATGTATACACACTTTAGCAGCTGATAACTCGATTAATTTTTCACTCCTCTTCAGGTTTAACTGATTTGAACTAATGTGTGAAGCCAGACTATGCCTTAAACAAAGATTTACCCACTACACGTTTTTTTTTTAATATATTTTATTGATTTTTTACAGAGAGGAAGGGAGAGAGAGAGTTAGAAACATCGATGAGAGAGAAACATCGACCAGCTGCCTCCTGCACATCTCCTACTGGGGATGTGCCCGCAACCCAGGCACATGCCCTTGACCGGAATTGAACCTGGGACCTTTCAGTCTGCAGACCGACGCTCTATCCACTGAGCCAAACCGGTTTCGGCCCCACTACACGTTTTTATGGGGGTGCACAAAAGGTAACGCTTACGGCACAAAACTGGCAACAGCTGAAGAACTGAAGACACACAAATCCCGAACGGAATGATTCTTGATGTTTGCGATTCCATCGCTTCGGGTTATAAGCGGGGCCTGGACCAGAACGCCGTCCGTTTTAAAACAGGCATTGACAAAAAGAGAGCATTCATTTCTGTGGATTCTTTTAAATTCTGGAAATGAGCCGTCTATTAGTAAACACTGATTTTATAATCATTCAAAGTGGGGGGTACACATTTTGGGGGGACAACCTATGTGTAACTTTCTCCTATGCCGTGGCCAGCTTTCATCTTTTTTCCTCTGTTGTTTTCCACATTAAAATATGCAAGGAGAGTGCAATGTGCCTAAGTCAGTGATGGCGAACCTTTTGAGCTCGGCGTGTCAGCATTTTGAAAAACCCTAACTTAACTCTGGTGCCGTGTCACATATAGAAATTTTTTGATATTTGCAACCATAGTAAAACAAAGATTTATACTTTTGATATTTATTTTATACATTTAAATGCCATTTAACAAAGAAAAATCAACCAAAAAAATGAATTCGCGTGTCACCTCTGACACGCGTGTCAGAGGTTCGCCATCACTGGCCTAAGTCATTCTATTTCAAGAATAAATGGGAGTTTGGCACAATTACAGAAAAGGGAGAGGACGACAGTGGGCAGAGGAGGCGGGGGACGTTCTGAGGGAGCCGGGGGGAAGCCGTGGTGAGAGAGCAGAGGTGAGGCCTGATGTTCACCTTATTCTTCATCAAAGGCTCTTTGCCTCCAGCTCCTGAGGTGCCGCAGAAACATCCAGAACTTTCAGCCAATAAATTGAAATCTTGGTTTGCAAAAGGATCAACCTGATTCGGGAAAAAAGAAAAAAAAACTATCCAAGTTAACCTACTGGCTGAAAACTCAGATGGCACCCGCCCTAAAAAAAAAAGGTAAAAGAAATTCCTTTAAAACATGAAAAAGACTTGGTGCATCTTAAATTCTTAAAAAATAATCTCAAAGTATTTACTCTATTAGTTTGTTTTTTTTTTGTATTTAATAAAATTTTTTATATTAATGTATATATTAAAATTTGTCTACATGGTTTGATTCCTGGTCATGGCACATGCCCAGGTTGCGTGCTTGGTCCCCAGTGTGGAGCGTGCAGGAGGCAGCCAATCCATGATTCTCTCTTATTATTGATGTGGTTTTTTTCTCTCTCTCCTTCTCCCTTCCTCTCTGAAATCAATAAAAATTAAAAAAAAACAACGTATTTTGTTTCAGCCGTTACCATGGATACAAGTACCGTAGGGTTGGGGCAGAAGATAATATAAATGGTCATGCGTAAACTCTAGTGAGGAGTGAGACTGGATGCGCCCAGGCCTGAACAGACGCAGTCAGGTGCCCCTACCGGTGAGAGGTCAACAGGTCATGACTGGAGGGAAGGCTGAGCTGACTCTGACCACAGAAGAGGGAGGATTAAGCTGCACAGGTTCATCAAAGAAAAATGGAGCTTTCAGGTGAGATACGCAGGAAGTCTTCTTTGGATGAAAAGGTGTATAATTATGTAATACTAGAGGCCCAGTGCACGAAATCTGTGCAGGGGTAGGGTTCCTAGGCCAGCGATCAGGGCTGATTGGGGCCTCCCTTCATTCCACACGGCTCCCTGGTGGTCAGCGCATGTCATAGCCAGCGGTCGAACACCCTGTTGGTAGAACTCCCGAGGGGACAATTTGCATATTAGCCATTATACAGGATTGCCCAAACTCTAGGTGAAATTTCTATCTCCTCCCTTGGGCTTCACAGATTTACACACATGGGACTCTCCTAAGAGGAAGGGATTATACTTAGCCTTTCATATCTCAGGCCAAAGACACACTATTTTGGGGGAAATTGTTGCCGATCCCCCAACACTTTCCGTTCCGCCCAGCCCAACAACTGGCTCAGCATGAAATATACACGTTATTGAGTCATGAGTTATATCAATGACTATATGCCAGAATGTAAATCAACTTCAAACACCCTTAAAGTCCTGGGCATTCATACAAAGGAACGTAATTGGCTACCTATCAATCCCACGCACCCTGTATCAATGTAATGCTTAGGGTAGCAATACATTCTCCCTTGTCTTGTATTATGTATCTTGTCTTACAGCTAACAATTAGGTAAATGTAATTCAATAAAGTATAAGATATTAAATAAAAATGATACATGTTTGGAAGAACACCTCTTACTACTCGTTGCTGCCTCTAGTGTAAACCCGTGTCGATCCCTGTGCATTCTGGGAGGAAAAGCGTTACCTTTGTAAATAGACAGAGAAACCAGAACTTAGCTGGTTTCAGAGAAATATATTGTAATGTCATAAAAAATGATTACCTTGTTGTCACTCCCCTACAAAACTTTTGAGAACCAATTCAAAGGTTAACTAGTGCAGCTGGATGAGTTGATGTATTATGAACACCTTGAGAGCGCTGCATAATAACATGTAAAATCATATTCTCTATCCTTATGTGTAAATGGTCCATACATAGTTGATTAAAAGAGAGGGATCCAAGAATATGAATACAGGTTATAAGGTCACCACCAGAGTTGAAAAAAATTAAAATTGCATGATGAAAGTGCTCATGAATACACTAAATAGTAAATTAAAGAGATTATAGGACATTTCTGAAAGGCACATTTCATTTTAAGGAAATATCATGTGAGGAAATCTAGTACCATCAGGCGATTCTCTAAAAATAGACAAAATAGACGCCCAGATTAAACAGCACAGGCATTTCCCCACAGGGAATAGATTTTACATCCCACTTCTCTACTGGAGTTAAATGGAGAGACGATACCACCACGTGGACAGACCCGTGACCTGGAAGGCAGGGGTGTGAACTCAAACTATAAATAGCAAAATCCAGCTCCATGGCCCTGTCCCGAGACATCCAACCTTCCATCGCTGACGTCTCTATCTGCCCACAGCTCATGACCCTCAAGGACTACAGTGCAGTGCACATTTTAAGCACTTTGACGTTTTATAGGTGACATCCCATTGCATTTGGACAAGAGCTGGGAGTCTTCCAATAGAAACAAGAACTACCCTCTCACATGACATTACTAGCATCTACCAATCAGCCGTTACTGATAGAAAGAACCATGACGTATGGTGTAATGCAGGGCACTATGGAATCCTACATAATAAAAGCATAATATGCAAATTGACCAAATGGCTGAACAGTGGAATGACCGTCCAGATGACCATGCTATGATATGCATTGGCACCAGGCCAGCCAAGGCAGGTGCAATGCGATTGGTCGGGGTGGGGGGGCACCATTGCCCCATGATGGCCCCAAAGACAGAGGCCCAGGCCATCCTCTGAGGGGCAATCGAATGGGGGGACACTTTGCAGAACCGGGGAACCAGGGGGGTGTGGTGGCAGATGCTGGCAGCGCCAGGCCAAGGCAGGTGTGGGCAGGTGGGGGGGGCGCTGGGACATGAGGCAGCCGGGGCTGTGAAGGCCTACCCTCTACCCTTGCATGAATTTCGTGCATCGGGCCTCTAGTTAATTTGTAAATACAAGTTGTATCTGTCTGGGTTCTCCCCAGAAGCAGCCCCACCAGGATGTGGCTGTAAATAAAGGTGTCTTTGCAGGGACTGATGGGCAAGATCATGGATTTGCCAGGATCAACATCTGCAATTCAGGTCCAAAGGCCAGAAGGCTGGAGACGTGGGGACGAGCCGGTGCTGCAGGTCACAGAAGGTCTCCTGCCCCCAGAAGCCCCTCGGCTCAGGGAGGTCAGTCTTGTTCTGTTCTGGGGTTCGGCTGCTGGATGAGGCCCCCCTACATTGTGGAGGCCACACTGCTCTCTCACAGTCCACAGACTTACTTTCCATATGGATCCCAGCCAAAAACACCCTCACGGGGACGTCCAAAATCATCTTTGACCACGTATCTAGGCCCCACGGCCCAGCCAAGTGGCCAAATAGTAACCGTCACATAAATCAAATGTGATTGTTGATCATGTACCCGACATGTCCACGCTCCATCTTCATTACAAAGCCATCTGGACATTAATGAAAGGCAAAGCATGACCCAGCACAGAGGGGGTTCGTGGACCCAGCTCACACCACCCTTCACCCTCATGGGTTTCAAGTCCACAGACAGGCCTCGCACACAGCGCATCTCGGCTTCCCCGAGTTCTCCCTGGAAAACACAGACCTTGGGAAGAAGCACTGCTCGCTTCATTTTTAACTACAGGGCAGCGATGTATCCCCTGGCGATGCCAGCGACGGCAGATGGCTTTCCACGATCTGTTAAACAGAAATACGAGGCCGTGCCTGGGCTTGGTCTGCGAGCTTGTCGCCCACGAGAATAATTTGTGTGGCCGGGCCAGAGCGCACCCCCGGTCCCGCCCGCCATCTGGGGCAGCATCTGCCTGGAGCACGTCAGTCCCTGTGTCTTTGCCAGGAAGATGCATCCCCTCGGATGTCTTCCCCAGGCACGGCCACCGCGGGCACGGCCACTGCGGGCAAGGTGGGATTGGTAATGAGACTTCAAGGGCTGACTCTCCATACTCATTTTGCATAAAATGTAAAACCGTAGTCGGTGCTCCTGAGGCCTTGGTAGTGCGTGTTCCCAACAATGAACTTGGGAAAAGTCCTTTCTCTTCGAAGCCGCCTCTCCCTGCAGAAGCAGCACCCAGGAGGGCTCCCGGCTAAACGGCTGCTGCGGGGATCGAAGGCGCGAAGCGAATGATGGAATCCCAGACGTCAAACATTTAAGAAGATGCACGCGTCTCGGCTCATTCTAAAGAGGAGCGCAGTGCCTTGTGCTTCATCAAGTCTTTTCTTGGGTCGCCGCTGACCGCACGCTGGTCACCACTCGGTGACCGGGAATCCTTGCCGGCTCTGCACCGTGGCCTCCACCAGGCTGAACACGTCCCGCGGACTCGCGTGTCATCTTCAGTCCTCGGAGTTCATCTTCCCCGAGTGGTCATTCCTGAGGCAGCAGACACAGGCCTGCAACGCGGTGTTTGCAATGGACGGAGCAACTTGGTAACTGGTGACTACGGAGCTATCGGCTCACTTTTCTCCCTGCTCCTCCTGCATTCGGGCTCACTTTCCTTTCCCTGGTGTTTTCTTGGCCAGTGTTTCAAGATTAAAAATGTGGCTGCCCGAAGCCCCATGTGCAGCGAAGGACACGCTCCCTGCTCACATTCACATCGGGGGCCCTCAGAGAAGGACGGCCGTCGCCTCAGCTCCCCGAGAGGATGTCAGGTCATGAGCGTTGTTGAGGATCTGGGTCAGCGTGGGACATAGCCCGACAAGAGTCCTGTGTGTGTTGCTCAGGCTGCCTTCCTGTCTCCTGACTTCTGCCTGCCTTGCTGCTGCGCAGACCCTGTTCACGTGCCTATAACATGGTTCCAGGCTCATCCAAGAAAACCAAGCTGCCGGCTGATGTTGTAATCAGCCTCTTATCAGAGCCCGGCAGAGCGTCCCGCTGCGGCATGCCTCGGCTGTCATAGTCCCCCGAATAGATTCATCCTCGTGAAACTCACTGCCATAGACCAACGGTGACCCCTTCTCCCCGTCAGCCACATCCAGGTGTGATTCTGAAAACAGAGGGACCTGATCAGACCGAGACGGAAGGCTCTGAAGCCATCGGAGAATGACCCTTATCGCGTAGGATGTTTTTCTTGGATCAGGAGAATCCGGGGGTTACTTAGGAGTTGAGTTAGAAGCTGCCAGACGTAGGAGCCTTTTCCAGTAGAGAACGTTCAGACAAATGCTCACCTGGAGCCACAGTGAAGTTAATTTGACTCGATGGAAGGGTTGGTGAAGTTGGAATCATCAATGTGGGTGCAGAGTGATAGGAAAAAAGCCACAGAAAGAGAAGAAAAATCCTCTGTTATTCATACACTAGTGGTCCGGTGCACAAAATTCGTGCACAGGGCGGTGTCCCTCAGCCCGGCATGCACCCTCTCCAATCTGGGACCCCTCAGGGGATGTCCGACTGCCGGTTTAGGCCCAATCCCTGTGGATCAGGCCTAAACCGGCAGTCGGACAACCTTCTTGCAATACAGGACTGCTAGCTCCTAACCACTCACCTGCCTGCCTGCCTGATTGCCCCTAACCACTCTGCCTGCCGGCCTGCTCGCCCCCAACTGCCCCCCCCCCCCGCTGGCCTGCTCAGCCCCAACTGCCCCACCTGCCGACCTGATCACCCCCAACTGCCCTCCCCTCCTGGTCTGCCTCTGCCCCGGCCCTGCCACCACAGCTTTGTCCAGAAGGACATCCGGAAGGTATCCCAGAAGGTCTCCTGGTCTAATTAGCATATTACCCTTTTATTGGTATAGATAATCAGATTATATTATCAGACATTTAAGTATAAATGTATTTTGATATGTCATCTGATGATTCTGTTAATGTTCCTTTATGTTACTGTAGTAATAGTGCAAATGTGGATTCATAAAGGAAATAAGACTTCTTACAAACTTCAGCATCCTTACTCATCCCCATAGGCCACCACACCTACTGCAATCCCAAGACTTTTAGTTTATTTTGTCATTGATGTATATCATGTCAATGTCGGATATTAAAGGTGGGAGCAAGAATCTTAGCAGAACTGTAATAAGTATGAGCTTCCATGGTGAATGCACATATTTGAAAATCTCTAAGTAGTTTATGCATTTTATGGTCCAAATTGCTGATATAAACAATAATCTCGGGCACAAGTTAAATTAATAAAATAATTCAGGAATGCCTGGCTGGCATGGTTTGATTCCCAGTCAGGGCACATGCCTGGGTTGCAGGCTCAATCCCCAGGAGAGGGTGTGCAGGAGGCAGCTGATCAATGATTCTCTCTCATCATTGATGTTTCCCTCTATCCTTCTTCCTTCCTCTCTGAAATCAATAAATATTTAAAATAATAATAATAATTCAGGAATAATTATCTTAAATTATACCTTACTCTGACAAGGGAAAGACCTCCTCTAAACACATGTGAAGCATTTGAACTGTCATGTGGACGTGGTAAAAGTCACTGGTGATAACAAGGTGGGCATGGTCAGCGTCACAGCTGACAGTGTGGGAGTGTGGTCAGCGTCACAGCTGACACTGTAGGGGGCGTGGTCATCATCACAGCTGAGCGTGTGGGGGGCGTGGTCAGGTCACTGTGGAAGGTGGACTGTATTTTTGTTCCCTTAGTGACTGATGTCTCTACAGAAGGCTGAGCCTCCTGTCTGTCATCATGTGACTCAGCTTCCTTCCTGCATTTGTGGTGGGCGTGGCCATGTGAC
The DNA here is from genome assembly GCF_000147115.1 of Myotis lucifugus. Classification (NCBI taxonomy): domain Eukaryota; kingdom Metazoa; phylum Chordata; class Mammalia; order Chiroptera; family Vespertilionidae; genus Myotis; species Myotis lucifugus. Next base: position 115,046 of record NW_005871852.1, on the reverse strand, counting down.
CTAACCTGGCCAATGGCAGGGAAGCAGAGGGGATAAAGACAACAGCTCCCCCAGCCAGGGCGTGTTTCTGCCACACTCCCACTTTTTACCTGTGACTCAGCGCTGCTCCTCCTTCAGGCAGGAGGCTGAGGAGAGGACCGGGTGAGCTGAGCAGAGCAGGGGGGACCCGCAGCCAGTCCCAGCGCTGCTCCTCCTTCAGGCAGGAGGCTGAGGAGAGGACCGGGTGAGCTGAGCAGAGCAGGGGGGACCCGCAGCCAGTCCCAGCGTTCAAGCCCTGAGGGTTTTGAGGTCCTGGCATTCAGCCGTTCCCAGGGCAGACGTGAATGCACCAAGCTCTTCACACAGTGCCTCACAGCCACCCTGAGCACCTCGCTCCAGGGACCTCTGCCTGCACGGCCAGCAGGATAAGCTGCACGTGTTCATAGACGCTGAATAAACTGCAGCGTGAGTACTCACACGGCTGGCAGGCATCGCACACCCAGCTACATGGCGAAGGCTGATGCCGTAGAAAGGTGCTAACGGGACCAGAAGTGGTAAGAGGACAACGCTCCCCAAACGTGTGACCACGCCCAGGGCAGCCCCGGAGGCCTCCTGCTGTCTGCACACCCCGCTCTGTCTCAGCCTCACTCCTTCACGTCTGGCATAGGCCACACCTTCTCTCACAAAGGCCTTCCTTTTGTTTAAATTAAATGTGTCAGGGTGACATGGGTTCATGAAGTGATATCGATGCCAAGTGTACAGTTCCATGATATATCATCTGTATACTGCATTCCTTTCTTTTGAAAAATAAAGAGACCAATTCCAATTCATTTCTAAGATTGTGCCCCACAAAACACTGGGGAATCTTTTGTTTGGGTGTATTTCAGCTTCCTGTTATTTGATTTTGTATTGGAGACATATTTATGGCTTAGAACCAACAATAAAAGATGTATAGCACATATATTTTCTTGTTTTATTAACATACACCTCATTTTATCAAAATGATCAGCAAAATAAAGTTATAGAATATATTTATTAGACCACATATTAGACCACTAGTAAGAGCTAAACATTGAATTCAGTAAATAAAATCAACTGTCAATTCCATTTAAATATTATAATAATATACATAATACATTTTATATGAACTGATACGGGTATTTACATATTATATGATTTTAGGTACCTATTTTTTAAAGAAAACTTTGTGGCCCTGACCGGTTTGGCTCAGTGGATAGAGCGTCGGCCTGCGGACTCTAGGGTCCCAGGTTCGATTCCGGTCAAGGGCATGTGCCTTGGTTGAGGGCCCATCCCCGGTGGGGAGTGTGCAGAAGGCGGCTGATTGGTGTTTCTCTCTCATCGATGTTTCTAACTCTCTATCCCTCTCTCTTCCTCTCTGTAAAAAATCAATAAAATATATTTTTTTAAAAAGAAAACTTTGAGATTACTTTGCTTAGTACTTATATTCTAGCAACATCAGAACCACCTGGGAGCTTGGTGAGACACGGATTGGCAGGGGAGGGGCTCTGTTTCCATAGAGCTGTGTGGGGTTCTAGACTCTGTGTTTCTTGCATCCCCAGTGGACACCAGTGCAGATGGTTCAAGAACTCCAAAGGCTCTCCAACTCAAACCTGTGGTTTTTTAAAGTCTATTTTACTGTAAAAGAAAAGAGGCCTAAAAAAGTTAATATGTCTGAATTATAATTGTTTCCAAACTACAAACTAGGCCTCCTAACAGCAAGTTTTCTTTTATCTTCCATGCAATTCAAATGCCTACACCACCCAAGGTGATCTGTAGATTCAGTGTCATCCCTGCCAAAACTCCTATGGCATCTTTCACAGAAAAGAAAAAAAAAAATCCTAACATTTATATAGAGCCACAGAGGACCCAAACAATAGCCAAAGCAATCTTGAAAAAGAGGAACAAGGCCGGAGGCATCACACTTTCTGATTTCAAACTATAGTATAAAGCTACTAGCGGCCTGGTGCACGAAATTTGTGCACTGGGTAATCCAGGACCCCTTGCTCCTTACCGCCTTCCTGCAGCAGAGGCAAGAGAGGCTCCCACCACTGCCACTGCACTCACCAGCTGTGAGCCCAGCTTCTGGCCGAGCAGTGCTCCCCCTGTGGGAGCACACTGACCCCCGGGGGGAAGCTCCTGTGTTGAGCGGCTGCCCCCTGGTGGTCAGTGTGCATCATAGCGGCCGGTCCTTCCACCATTCAGTTCATTTGCATATTAGGGTTTTATTATATAGGATAGTAATCAGCACAGTGTGGGGCTGGCACCAAAACCAGCACGTCGACCCATGGAGGCACAGCAGAGAGCCCAGGAATAACCTGCCCGAATGCAGTCACTCTGACAAAAAAGGCAGATAGACACCCTGGGGAACTTACAGCCTCTGCAGCAAGTGCTGCTGGGAAAACTGCACGGCCACATGCCAAGAAACACGGCCGGGCCCATATCTTACACCACACCCCAAAGTTAAGAGAACATCCATCAGAGGCTTGAAGGGGCCCTAACTGGTTTGGCTCAGTGGATAGAGCGTTGGCCTGCGGACTGTGGAGGGTCCCAGGTTCAATTCCGGTCAAGGGTATGTACCTTGGTTGCGGGTTGATCGAAGTTTTTCTCTCATTGATGTTTCTAACTCTCTACCCCTCTCCGTGTCTCTGTAAAATATCAATAAAATATATTTTTAAAAAAAGACTTGAAGGGAAGACATGAAACCCTCCACCTCCTGGAAGAAAACCTGGGCAAACACCTTGACATTGGTCTTGGCATGGTTTTTTATTTTTGGATTTGATACTGAAAACAAAGGCAAAACGAAAATAAGCAGGAAATGCCTCTAAAATGTTGGATGAATGTACCCACCCCGTTGAACACAGGACCTGCGGGTGCTAGTGAGGGCGGTTTCCTACTTGCTGCCTTTTCCTCCTCACGGAGATGGCCAGACTGAGGGTTTACTGCTACCCCTCAGAGGAAGGGGAAGATGGCGTCAGACTATCCCCACTCTAACTGACTCACACCACCCTGCTGACACACGAGAGTGAATGTGCATGTGTGTGTATCTATATGGATGTGTGTGCATATGCAATCCATATTATATATACACTAGGGGCCCAGAGCATGAATTTGTGCACCTTGAAAGAAACTGTGGGTCGCAAAGCTGCAGTGGGCACAGGGGCAGGTCTCTGCCCATTCTCTGCACCCCTGTCTGGCTCCTCCTGCCAAGGACCCCGGTCCCCTGTCTGCCAGCAGCCTCCCTCCCCGCCCCCCGCTGCTCCCACTTGCTGACAGCGCAGAGCAATTGGGGCAGGCACCAGCAGCGGGTGTGAGCAGCACATAAAATTATTTTCGTTGCTACTTCATAACTGTAATGAATCGTCATGTAAATATCTGATATGCAGGATGGTCTTAGGCGAGCCCTGTGAAAGGGTCGTTCGACCGCCAAAGGGGTCGCGACCCACAGGTTGCAAACCGCTTCCCTGAGGGGTCAGGGATTGTGAGAGGGCACAGGCCATGCTGAGGGACCCCACTGGTGCAGGATCGGGGCCGAGGAGGGACCGTGGGAGGGCTCCAAGACATGTCCAGCCCATCTCGCCCTGTCCCGATTGGCCGGACCCCAGCAGCAAGCTAACTTACCAATTGGAACAAAGGGGTGGCGACCCAGAGGTTGAGAACCGCTGCCACAGAATGTCTTATTTCATGGGAAACTGGGCTTCCTGTTCTCATAGGCCAGCGGTCGGCAAACTCATTAGTCAACAGAGCCAAATATCAACAGTACAACGATTGAAATTTCTTTTGAAAGCCAAGTTTTTTTTTAACTTAAACTATATAGGTAGGTATATTGTTATTAACTTAATTCGGCTATTCCTAAGCTGGCCTTTGCTAAAAACGTCCTCAATCTGATAGAGGTACGTTCACTGAGGTCGACCCCTTCCAACTCTCCCATCCACACCCGTCTTGTATACTTGTTTCGTCCATCTCCTTTCGTTCATCCTCTCTCTATGTCCAAACCATCCCAATGTACCTTCCTCAATCCTTGACACTACATCTTCTTTCACTCCACAACGTTCCCTAAAATTAACTTAATAAACTTTACTTAAAGTTTTAAGTCGACTTTGCACTGTACGTGCGCACCCGCTCGTGGTATTTTGTGGAAGAGCCACACTCAAGGGGCCAAAGAGCCGCATGTGGCTCTCCAGCCGTGGTTTGCCGGCCACTGCCATAGGCCTATCGCTGCAAATGTAAACAAGCATTTTTAATCATTAGGTCACCCCCTCTTTCTGTGGCACGCACGTGGAGTTCTATCCAACAAGGTAGTGATCAATGCATCAAACAGCGGGGGCCACCAGGGGGTGACATGACTTGAATTGTAGCTTAGACTACAGATGCGTTCTTTCTTAGGAACATCTACCAAGATGTCTCGCAAGGATTGTCAAGAAAGAAGAAAACGTTTTGAGTTGTTGGAAGACCGTTCTCTATGACGTTTAAGTTATAACAGCTTTGGTCCTGCCTGCAGTTCCAAGGGTGTTTGAACAGCACACGGGTGTGGTGTGTACCCTGTAGGGCCCTCCTGGAGGGACAGGACTGGGTGGTTTCCTGACCAGGAAATAGAGTGTCTCCGAAGAGGTACGTTCACACAGCCTGGCTGGCGGCTGTCTCATAGGCATGGCGATTCCCCAGGCAAGGAATTAGCAGCCGAAACCCACTCCACTGTGCAGAGCCCCAGGTCCTCTCTGGGTCGCCCTGGGGACGCAGGTGGCCCAGGACCCCTGTGGCCGTGGAGATGATGCTGGTGGCCGAGCAGTGAGCACGAACCATCCTGCCTCTGACACAGGTCTCTGTCCTCTGCCCACATTTAGGGCAGGTGCCGGCTGGCTTGTCAGCTTCCAAGTGGGGGACATCTCAGACCTGTCCCAGATCTCGGCGTGCACCGCACTTCACTCTCTGAAAGTTAATAGTAAACTTTCTCTCAGGAGGAGTTAAATAAAGCTCGGTTCCGTTCACATACCTCAGGAGTCTCTGCTTTTCAACTGTGTTCCCCCAAACACACTCACTCATGCACACGCACACACACACACCCCTCAGGAAATGTGTGCACACCTAGATATGGAATGACTTTACTTTTCAGCACTAGGCAAAATTGGATGCGCACTCTTCTCTTACAGGATATGTACTTGTGCCAAAAGATTCTTGTGGAACGTTTATACCACTTTTGGGTCATCCTATATAATAAAAGCCCAGCGACCGAAATGGCGGAATGACCGGAATCACCAGAGACCGGAACAACTGTGGCCTGACTGGCCCTGCCCCCCAGCAGGGACCCGCAATGCGATCCGGGGCCCCCATCAGGGCAGGCCAGCCAGCCCCCATCCATGTGCCGGTTTTCTATCCTATATAATAAAAGGGTAATATGCAAATTGACTCTAATGTCCGATGGTGAATGGGGAACTGGGGGTGGGTGGCTGGGTATGCGGGTGGCACCAAGTCAAGGCCTTTGTCCTGCCAGTTGCCCCCCACACAGAGGGCGACTTGTGGCGGGGGGTGGGGCTGGTGAGTGGGCGGGAGTGGCCAACCTCTCGGTCCCTTCGCCCAGCCAGCAGGCTCAGAATGCCTGGTGGCGAATGGGAAACCGGGGAAAGGGATGGCTGAGGGCAGCCAGGGAAGATGGCCCTGGTCACAGGCTAGGCCTACGGACCGTACTTGTGCATGAATTTCATGCGCTGGGCCTCTAGCTTAATATAAAATGTCTGGGTTATGCATATTTAACATTGCTCTTTCTGCTGTGTATTTTGAGTTTTAAGATTCTTATGAATCTTCGTATTGCAAACTCACATTGATGATTCCTTTGATCATGAGTTTATCTTGTCTGAGGGACATCTTATCTGTTGTCATGTCATTGTCCATGCTCTGGAATGTGTTGGATGTTAGTTAGAAAACTGAAATCAGAGTCAGACCACGTGGAAATACAACGTCTTTTCTATTCAACGCACCTCCGTGCAGTGGCTATCAGAAGCCACGAGAGTCTTAGGAAAGAGCTGATGGGCTTAGAATGCGATATGTTTGAAAAACTCATTCTCTCCTTTGTGCCCAATAACCCACAGGAGACAAGAAGACGAGAGGAAGACTGCACTGGCCGTGCCCTCCTCTGGGCTGCAGGTGAGGCCGGGGCAGGGATTGTGAAGGTTTGGAAGGAGGGCGCACGGGGGGGGGGGGGGGCGGGGGCTTGAAGGTGGAGTGGATGGAGTTCACGGGCCAGCTGTTGTCTGGGAAAGAAAGAGTCTGAAGTTAATTTAATGCTCTGGCTTGAGACACAGAGCCTCTTACGGAGAGCAACTGAGATGAGGGCATCAACAGGGTGATTTCTGACTCGCTCTGATGTCTGTGACATGCAAACGGAGTTGCTGAGAAGACGTTGTAGACAGAGCACAAAGTCCAGGGCAGAGACAAGGCAGTAACATGTACATTTTAAACAGAACACACTCGAAACGAAATTAGTGACCGAGGGATTTACCGAGGGATGAGTCTGAACACAGAGACCCCGACACCCGCATGCTCACTCACTCCCGGCGCTCCTCGTAGCAGATGCCACAGGGCATCTATTTACAGTGTAATTATCTGAAGCATAAGACATTATAAAGGAAATGTCATAGAAAAACAGCTTCAGTTTGGAGATTCACCCTAAGAAGGAATAAATAATGGATGTTCTGTACACTCATTTCTTTCTCTCTTTTTTTTAGAAGCATCTCTTTCCATTATTCACTATTTCATCAACTCTGGATCGGCTTAGTTTGTGTGTGTGTGCACATGTGTGCCTGTGCATGCGTGTGCATGCGTGTGTGTGCATGTATGTGCACGTGTGTGAATGTATCCTTTCCTCCTAAGGGCCAGCCTCCATGTGGTACCATTTTCTTTTCACACTGTTTCTCTGGGCATCCTCTCTCTCCATTACTAGCAGACACATCACTTTCGCCTGGACTGATGTAGAAATCATGGTGTGCGGTCATCTCATATTTCCTGTCTCTCCTCCCTCATCTATTTCTAAGAGCAGCATCCAATTTAAAGTCCTAAGACATGATTCTAATGAGGACACACATCCGGATTAGAAATAGCACTCGGCGTCTCAGCCTTTGCCGCATTCCCGGCAACGACCGCATCTCTCACTCTCCCAGTCGGCTCCCCTCACAAACGCTCACCACGCTCAGCACTTGTTCCCAATGCCCGTTCCAACGTCCGGGAGGGCTCCCTGAACCCCCACATTGCTGAGCTTGCAAGAACAGTATGGATGATGGCTAACCTCTTTGTGAGAGCTGTCTCGGTGCCAGGCACCAGCTGGCAATCTCCCGTGCGGACTATGATGCTATGTTGGGGAAACCTTCACAATGTGATGTTCCTCACCCCTGGGGGCAGCGCCTGGGTGCAGCCCGCCTGCTGGGTGGCCCCGGCACCTGGTGGTGTAGTATTTTGTGGGTGTGGGTTCTGCCTCCACGTGTGCTCCCCCATTTGGTGGTCAGCTGTGGCTGGGAGGGCCCGCCCGCCCATCTTCACACCCCGCCCCTGAGTGAGTATTGGCTGGATTAGACTACACAGCTGTGTGCATAAGTAGCCACAGGAGAGGGGAACCCTCACGTGTAAATGTTTCCACCAGTGCTAATGACTGGAATTCATTATGCTAATTAAACATTGCTTTGTCATGCAAACGAGTATTTCTATCAGTGTCATTGTGTTGACTTTATTTTGACAGTGACTAGCTCTTTAGAATCTGAATTCTCCAAAAGCATGCATTCATGATACGAGAGGGATGGATTAATCTTCTGCAATCCTGTGAACCCATGAGCCTGCCCATGAGCGTATGCAATAACGTACTGAACTCTTACTCCGATAATGAGCACACGGATTCAGCTCAAGCTGACGAATTATTAAATGCCAACAGTGGACACGAAACTCATGTGATCCGTCTGCCGAGAATGGTGATGGGGCGCGAGAAGGAGGACACGGGGGTCGGGTGGGGTCTGGCCACGGCGCATCTCCGAGGGCGGGAAAAGTTCAGGGAGCATATGGGTGGGGAGGCTGGGCCGGGGGAGCTCTTAGGAAACAGAAGTGAGGGGGCTGGAGGCCGCTGTGTGGACCCTTCGCTAAGAGAACAGCGTTTTCACCCGTGGGAGGTGATGGACGTGTTCGTTAGCGCAACGATGTACCTATCAGAACGCCACGGGGGACACTTTGTACTCACCCGTCTCGCTGGCCAGTGACGCCTCGGGGAGCGGGAAACACTCAGAGCAGGTGCGCAAGATCCGGGGGGGTCGGGCAGCGAGGAACAGCGGCGTCTGAGAGTTCAGCGAGATCACGGCCGGGCCACGCCTTGGGCCATTCGCACAAGGTCAGCCCATACAAACGAGAACGAGAGGGCTCCGTGGGCCTTCACCTGGGATGTAGGGGGACCTGCAGCTTTCGGGGGAGCCCTGGCTATGGGATGTCAATATCTGAACCAAGGACAGAGGTGCCACGGGGCGCCCCCAGGAGGGCACGGCTGCGGTTTGAAGGTGGGAACGGCATAGGAGGGGGACTCATGTCCATTTTTATTTTCATTATTTTTTAAATATATTTTTATTGATTTCAGAGAGGAAAGGAGAGGGAGAGAGAGAAATATCGATGATGACAGAACTATACATCGGCTGCCTCCTGCATGCCCCTACTGGGGACAGACTTGCAACCGGAGCATGTGCCCTTGAACAGAATCAAACCCGGGACCCTTCAGTCCGCAGGCCGACACTCTATCCACTGAGCAAACCAGCTAGAGCCGTAAATCCATTTTTAATCTCTCTCTTGTTTCTACCTCGCTGAGGATATAAACCATTTCTGATGGCCTTCACGGTGGAAGTGCGCACCTCACCCTTTGCCGCGGGGATATGTGGTGTTTCCTGTGAAACGGGCGGCCTGGCGCTAGCAGGATGGCCTGCTGCCTCCTCCCAGAAGTGATGGAGTTGTTTATAGACAAGCTGTCCTTTTCGGATTATTTCACATCGATGCACCTATTTGTCAAAACTCTCTCTACAATAGCTCAGAGGCCCTCTGCTCAAAGGGTGACAGTGACCAGCACCCACAGGAAACAGCAAATGCTGGGAGCTGGTTTCAGCGTAGGCCCGGAGAGCAATGCGGAGGTGCCTGGGTTAGCAGCCGAAGCCAGACGCTGCGAACACCACCTCACCGGCATCCACAGTGGGCCCACTATGACGTGTTTATTCCCGTCATGGGTCACGGCGCTTAAAACACAAAGTAAAGTTGACTTAGTCAACAGTTGTTTTGTTTTGGGTTTTTTTTTGGTAATTTATGCTGATTCTTGATTCTATGAAGGTGCACACAATCATTTGATGAATGATTCGCCGAAGATGCACATAAAAGGCTGAATATATTAAAGTCTTCTTAAATATGTGTCCAGAGAGCACTGCGCCAGACCTCGAAAAGCAGTTCCACGCGACAGGAGTGATGTATGCAACCGCGTGCTGGGTTTCTATTTGCTCACAAACAAGACCGTGAACAGAAAATCGACACTCAGGGGCCTCCTGCTGTTATAAATAACGATACAATAGAGAACATGAATATAGGAGCAATGGTTTAACACATGAGTTAGTAAGAATTACAAAGATATGTCAATGGTATTTGCTGCAAAAGCATAAATTTAGGATCTATAAGTAAAGGAGTCAGGGCAGTTGGTGCAGGGAAACTTTATTTTTTAAACATATTTTTACTGGTTTCAGAGAGGAAGGGAGAGAGAGAGAGAGAGAGGTAGAAACATCAATGATGAGAGCGAATCATGGATCGGCTGCCTCCTGCATGCTCTCTATTGGGGATCGAGCCTATACCCGGGGCACTTGCCCTGACCGGAATCGAACCGTGACCTCCTGGTTCATAGGTCAACACTCCACCACTGAGCCACACTGGCCGGGCAGGACATGCACATGTAAAAAAACCTCAACAGACGTCTCACATCTTCTACAGAAATCAACTAAACGTGAATCTACATGTAAAGTGATAGTTTCTATAAGTCATAGGAGGAGATCTGATGAGTTTTTCTACAAACACCGGAGACAAGAATAGCTGCATGGAACTTGGTTAAAAGGAACGCATCTGCTTTGCTAAACATGACATAAGAGGATGAGAAGACAGAACACGGACTGGGAGAAAATATTGGCAAAAGACACAGGGGATAAAGACTGCTCATGAAAATATAGAAAGAACTCCTAAAACTTAACAATCGAAAGCAATCCCACAAACACTCGGCAATCCCTCTGAACAGAGCCTTCGCCAAAGAAGATAAGCGGGTAACACATGAGCTTGTTAAAGGATGCTGACTGTGCGATGCCATGGGGAAAGTGAAAATTAAAACAACAAGGTGATCCCGCTGTGCCGATCCTGGACTCACTAACACCCCCAAAACCCGACTGGTCCGGCAGGATGGGAGCCAGGGAGCCCGCACACACAGCTGCTGGGTGCATGGGGGGCAGCCACTCGGAGGCCAGTGCACAGTGTCTGACAGCTGCCCTCTCACCCTGCAACCCAGCGCTCACACCTCGGGAATCACCCATTTCCCTTGGAAACGTGTCCCCACCAACCCCTGCACAGGGACCTTAGAGCACAACCTATATAATAAAAGGCTAATATGCAAATCGACCGAATGGCAGGATGACCGGTCGCTATGATGCATACTGACCACCAGGGGGCAGAGGCTCCATGCAGGAGCTGCCCCCTGGTGGTCATTGCGCTCCCACAGGGAGAGCACTGCTGAGCCAGAAGACAGGCTCACAGCTGGCAAGTGCAGAGGCGGTGGGGGGAGCCTCTCTCACCTCCGCAGCAGCACTAAGGATGTCCGACTGCTGGCTTAGTGGTGGGACATCCCCTGAGGGCTCCCAGACTGGAAGAGGGTGCAGGCCAGGCTGAGGGACCCCCCACTCCGAGTGCATGAATTTCGTGCACTGGGCCTCTAGTTTGTGTATAAGTGCCCCAAACTGGAAGTGACCAAATGTCCTTCAGTAGGTGAACAAACTGTTGTAGATCTATCTACACAACAAAATATTGTTCAGTGATAAAAAAAAAAAAATGAGGTCTCACCCGGCCAGCATGGCTCAGGGGTTGAGTGTTGACCTATGAAGCAGGAGGTCACAGTTTGATTCCCGGTCAGGGCACATGCCGGGGTTGCAGGCTTGATCCCCAGTAGGGGGTGTGCAGGAGGCAGCCGATCAATGATGTTCCTCTCTCATCATTGATGTTTCTCTCTCTCCCTCTCCCATCTTCTCTGAAATTAATAAAATGTATTTTTTTAAATGGGGTCTCAGGCCACGAAAGACAAGGACTATTAGATGAATTGCTGCCTGAAAGAATCAGACCTGAGATGGTGACTCACTGCGGGACCTCAAGTAGCTGAGGTTCTGGAAAAAGCCAAACTAGAGCAACAGGAAACAGCTCTGTGGCCCCAGGGGTTGGGGCAGGGGAGGGGTGCATAGGGGAAGCACAGGGGTGCTCGAGGTGGCAAAACTTTTCTGTGTGATACCACAGTGGTAGTTGCCTGGCACTTTGCATAAATCAAACCCACAGACCGGTACAACAGGAAGAGTGAACCTTAATGCAAACATTGGGGTTTAGTTAATCATTTATCAACATTGGTGCCTTAATAGGATCAGCTGCATGGTGCTAAACACAAAAACCTAAAACTTCCAAAATTAAAATATATTAATGAAAAAAATGCACTCTTACAATCCTTCCATTTTTATTGCTATTTGGTTAAGAATTCATTTTCCTTGGGGATAGAAAGAACCTAGAGATCATGGTTAAATCACTGAGCAGTGTTTTATCAGTCACACCGAGCACAACTGAGCTAAGTTTTAAAATTACCTCTGCACATAGCACTTCTCTCTCTCTCTCTCTCTCTGTCTGTCTCTCTCTCTCTTACACACACACACACATGTGCGTGCACACACGCACACACACACACACACACTCACACCTTTGAGAATGTAAGAACCCATTAGATTCCTTTGAAGACTTTCTATTTCTAGCTCAGAATCCCTCCAAGTGATCATGGAATTTGCACTCTATTAGGTGACTTGGTATGCACATTTTTTCATCTTCATTCTTTGAAAAACATTTTTTTCAGTGAAAGAATATGTTCATTTTTCTTGACTAGCAACACTAGAAGAGTGAATGACAGCCCTAGCTGGTTTGGCTCAGTGGATAGAGCAGTGGCCTGTGGACTGAAGGGTCATGGGTTCGATCATTAATATTTCTCTCTCTCCCTCTCCCTTTCTATCTGACATCAATAAACATATATTTTCTTTTAAAAAAGAAAGAAATACATTTCTTACTCTCATGTAAAAAACTAGTGCAGCTTTAGTTCACAAGAACACTGAAGGGAAGGTATGCAGATGCCCCGAAGACCCCTGCCCCCTGCACCTGCACCCGCACAGCCTCCTCCATCATCAGCACCTCACACGATGGAACCATGGTCACATGATACACCTGCATTGACAAGTTGTTATCTCCCAAGGCCCAGCCTACCCTATCAGTCATGCTCGCTGCTGCACATTCTATGGGTTTGGGTAAATGCACGATGTCCTGGGCCCATCACTCTGGTTCTGTACAATGTGGTTTCACTGCCCTGAAAATCCCCCGTGACCCACCTATACATCCCTCTGTGGCTTCTCTCTCTGGCCTCTCCCCCTGGCCCATGGAAGCCATGAGTCCTTGTATCATCTCCATAGTTCTTGCCCTTTCCAGAATGACATATTTGGGGGGAAATGTTTTTGAAAACTAACTGTGGATGCAATCCTATATAATAAAGAGGTAATATGCAAATTAACCCTCATGCCCTCACAAGATGGCTGCCTACAACCAGGCTGGCAGGTGGTTAATGAGGGACAACCAAATGACTAAACAGCAGGCTGCATGGGGCTACCAGGCCAGTGGGGGGGCAGTGAGGGATGACCAAGCTGGCAGGGGGGGCAGTGAGGGGCAACTAGGATGATGGGGGGGCACTTGGGGGCAACCAGGCCAACAGGGGCGCTGTAAGGGGTGACCAGGCTGGTGAGGGGAGCAGTTAGGAACGACCAGGCTGGCAGGGTGGGGGCAGTTGGGGGGTGACCTGGCCAGCAGTGGGGGCCAGTTAGGAGTGACTAGGCTAGCAGGGGTGGCAGTTAGGGGCAACCAGGCTAGCAGTGGAGGCAGTTAAGGGCGACCAGGTAGGCATGCAGAGGCAGTGAGGGGTGATCAGGCCGGCACTTACGTCCGGCGATCAGGGTGGGGCAGTTAGGGGTGACCAGGCAGGCAAGCAGGTGAGCGATTAGGAGCCAGCAGTCCAGGATTGTGAGAGGGATGTCTGAGTGCCAGTTTAGGCCTGCTCCTTGGGCCTAAACCAGCAGTTGGACATCCCCCGAGGGGTCCCGGATTGGAGAGGTGCAGGCTGAGCTGAGGGGACCCCCCCACCCCCCAACGCCGTGCTCAAATTTCGTGCACCAGGCCTCTAGTATATGTATAAGAACCCAAGAAAATCTTCAGAATCATAATCCCCAAGGATAGTCGTTGGAAACTGGAACTTAGTTCAAATCTGAGGAAATGAGGAGCATCGGGGAAGAGCAAGCCCACCACGCCTTCTCCGCAAAACCTGGCCTGGCGTTCATTCTCTCCTGCAGATGTGGATAAACTGAAACAGAGAGTTGCCGGGACATGAATCCCAGAGCGAGCAGGGCGAGGGGCCAGCACTAACATGTACACACTAACTTGTCAATTGCATGGATGCAGCACCTTCATCATCGCGGATCAGCTGTGTGCTGCCGCCCCACTAACTAGAGTGAAGTTCTTTTCTTGGAGAAGGAGCTGGGGGTTGGATAGTGTCCCCCGAAAGTTCCGAGGGGGAGGCCCTGACATCGGTACCTGACCTGTGACCTCGTTGGAGGGTGGCGTCTCTCCAGAAGTCACCAGCTAAATGCAGTCATTGGGGGCCTAACCGGAGGGAATGATGCCCTCACCCAAGGGGAGCTCTGGGGATAGACACGCCCAGGGAGCACGCTCGTGACCATCCCTGGGATATTTATATGATGTGAAACAGCGGAGGGACCACAGCTGGCGGCAACCACGGGGAGGAGGGCCTGGAGCATTCTACCTCTGGGCTCCTACAGGACCAACCCGGCAAAGACTGGGTCCCGAATTTCCAGTCCCCAGAACTGGAGACCCTAAACTGCTGTGTAGAGTCACCAGTTGGTGGCACGTGGTATGGCTGCCCTGGCCAACCCAAACAGGGGAACCTGTTGCGCCATGACAGCTCGGTTCCCTTTCACCACAAATGCTCCAGCTGCTCCGCTGTCAATGAGGACTCCCGCGGGATGAGGTGGTTTCCTGTTCCATCTGTGGGAATGTCCTTGCACCAGCTGGGCGCTGTCCATGCTGACATCGGTCAGGGAGCACGCGATGTTAGTGGCGCTCCTCAGGCCCCGCGGCACTCACTGAATCCCCTTAGGTTCTCTACTGCCATGTGCTTCTTTGCAGGTGGCGATGTTTCAGATTCATCCCCTCCACCTGCAGGTGAGGTGGCAGCTCTTCGATGGCCCCTGAAATGCATTTTGAAGGATGGTAATTCCCTCTGCACCTGCACGAGGCTCTGAGAAAGCTGTGAGGATTGGAGCTTGAGCTCAGAAAAGCAGATCTGCTGCCCATCGGGGGTGACGGGGACGGGAGCTCGTTTTTCTCTCTAACCCGGGACAGGGCGGCAAGTGCGTAAAGCGGTCGGACATCCCTGGTGATTCAAACATCAGTTTTTACCTCAAGGACTTCAGAGAGGCATGCCTTTGGCATAGCCACACTCTTTGGCCTGCGATGTTAGGTTGACCATATCTCAAGAACATTATCAAATCTGCGGCAAAAGCTAATATTCAAGCCCATTCAGTGTTTGATAGAAGTGATTGAGGGCAGCTGTCTTTCGCAAAAAACTTCCATTTGGGCCCTGGGCCCAGGGCTACAATGGACATGTGTGCCTTCACTACCACCCTCCTTAGGGGACATGTCACCACCAGCAACACCTTGCCAAGAGCCAACAAGGAGACAGGGTTTGCAGTCCTGCAGCCACAAGGACCTGAATTCTGCCAACAACCTGGATGACTTAGATTGAGGGCCAATGGGAATGCAGCGCAGGGGCGACCTGGACTGCAGCTCTGAGGGCACTGAGCAGAGAACCCAACTATGTCGTGACCAGAATTCTGACCTCAGAAAATTGTGATCAAGGGTGTTTAAGCCATTCAGTGTGTGATAATTGTGACATTGCAACAAAAATGAACTCAAGTCCTCTGCAAGACAGTTTCTGTATTCCCGTGGCAACTCCCTTCAATAGGTCTCAGTTGATTCTTCTTATATCTTTTTGTAAATAACTGTAAATAACATATGTTTTAGGCTATTTATTTATTGTACGCATTTCAGATGACTTCCCTAAAGTATTTTCTACCCCCTCATAACATTAGGTTATCTTATTTTTAAATGTATGCCTTTGTAGTAACAAATAAGTCATATATTCTAATCTTCTGAGCAAACAAAACTTTGAAATATATATTGAGTACCGTTAGTAGGATACTATTTAATAAATTATTTGATCTCTGCACTAATCGTTAATATTGTTTTATAACTTGCATATAAATCTGCATCTGCAAATTGTTTAAAATGACTGGAAGAGCCCTGACCAGTTTGACTCAGTGGCTAGAGTGTCAGCCTGTGGACTGAAGAGTCCCAGGTTCGATTCCGGTCAAGGGCATGTACCTTGGTTGCAGGCATATCCCCAGTAGGGGGTGTGCAGGAGGCAGCTGATTGATGTTTCTCTCTCATGGATGTTTCTAACTCTCTATCCCTCTCTCTTTCTCTCTGTAAAAAAAATCAATAAAAATATATTTAAAAAATAAATAAATAAAATGACTGGAAGACTGAACTTTGGGAATCTTACATAATAAGTTAGAGTTGATTATTATGTTAAAAGGTCAAAACCTTGCCCTAGCTGTTTGGCTTGGTGGATAGGGCATCAGCCTACAGACTGAAGGGTCCCAGGTTCGATTCCTGTCAGGGGCACATGCCCCAGTTATAAACACCATCCCGGTCAGTCCCTGGTCAGGGCACATGTGGGAGGCAACCAATGGGTGTGTCTTTCTCACATCGATGTTTCTCTCTCTGTGTCTCTCCCTCTCCCTTCCACTCTCTCTAAAAATCAATGGAAACATATCCTTGGGTGAGGATTAACAAAATAAAAAAAATTAAAACCTTAATTGGCAAATTTCTGCTCTAATAAGTCAGATATCACCTAAATATTTGACCTGATTGTTAGGTATATTTTACCTTTACTGGCATTTGCATAAAATATTCCACCAAACTTCCTCTTTATGTTTAGACATAAATTCCTAGCATATAGGGATGTGTCAACATGCCAATTCTACATTGAAATGCAAAATAAAACTATTCACATTTTATTTACTCCTTCTTTTAAAATGTAAATACAAATTGATGTAAACCATATTTGAATGAATTTCAAGGTGGGATATTGAACTTGCTGTGCACACATGCTATAAGCCATCTTCAGAGCTGTGGTCTCGCACTAGTGAGGGTCTGTGCTAGTTGGGATAACCATCAATCGGATAGATATAAAGTGATAGCTCACTAGTAAGAAAGGTTGACCTATGCATTGGGTTGCCATCTAATTTTTTTTTTAAGCCTGTGGACTGAAGGGTCCAGTCAAAGGCACATGCCTGGGTTGTGGGCTTGATCCCCAGTGTGGGGTGTGCAGGAGGCAGCCGATCCGTGATTCTCTCTCATCATTGATGTTTCTATCTCTCTCTCCCTCTCCCTTCCTCTCTGAAATCAATAGAAATATATTTTAAAAAAAGCGGGGAGGTGAGACTGAGAAAGCCTCAGGAGAATAGAGTAAAAACACCTCTAGAATATGGGGCATATGGAAAGCGCTGTTGAAACTGAATACATGGGCTAGAAAATAAACTGAATTTTCTTCACATGCTCTAGTGATTTCAAAGGGCAAGTTCTATTTTAAACACTTTCATATTATCCCATTTTCTGAGGAAGCAAAGCCAATTAAGTTTACAGTGTAATCTCTCTGTCTATATATATATATATATATATATATATATAT
>NW_005871852.1:88530-97803 GCF_000147115.1 Myotis lucifugus | reverse complement strand
GGATTTTGTGCACTGGTGGGGGTGTGGCCTGCGGGGATCAGCTCACCCTGGGTCAGCTGAGCGGCTGTGGACCTGCTCCTGCTGTGGTAGCAGCTGCTCATCCTGATTAGCTGAGTGGTGCTCCCACTGTGGGAGCGGACTGACCACCAGGAGACAGCTCCTGTGTTGAGTGTCTACCTCTGGTGGTCAGTGCACATCATAGCAACTGGTCGACTGGTCATTCTGGCCTTTCCATCATTCGGTCGCTGGGCTTTTATTATATAGGACACACACACACACACACACACACACATATATATATACACACACACATACACACATACATATATATGTATATATAAATATATATACACACACACACTAGTGGCCCAGTGCACGAAATTCTCAGCCCAGCCTGCACCCTCTCCAATCCGACATCCCTCTCACAATCTGGGACTGCTGGCTACTAACCACTCACCTGCCTGCCTGCCTGATTGCCACTAACTACCTCTGCCTACCTGCCTGATTACCCCTAACCCCTCTGCCTGCCTGCCTGCCTGATCACCCCTAACTGCCCTCCCCTGCCAGCCTGATCTTGCCCCCAACTGCCCTCTCCTGGTGGCCTGATTGCTCCTAACCCCCTGCCAGCCTGATCTCACCCACAACTGCCCTCCACTGCCGACCTGATCACCCCTAACTGCCTCTGCCTTGGCCCCCACCAGCATGGCTTTGTCTGGAAGGAAGTCAGATGTCTGGAAGATGGATGGTCAACCAGGTCTAATTAGCATATTACCCTTTTATTAGTATAGATATTTTAGCAAACATATATAAGGAATCAGGTAGAAAATAGGAAAACCTTAGGCTAAAGAAACACAGCCCGTCTCCTGTCTATCCCAATGCCTTTGAAGAACCGCATTTGCTCCCCCTGGACCTGAAGGTATCTGCAGGGTCTGCAATATCCATGGGTCACATTGATCCCCCCAGTAAATGCCACACCCTCAGCACCACAGGTGCAATTGGGCACCATTTGGTTACGTCCCACTCATTCGCTCTTAGCTGTGATGTACCCCTGGGTTGCCCTGAGGCGGTGTGAGTGACAGGAGGTGGGGTCACGTGAGGGTGACCACACCCACTCAGCCTCCTGCCCAAGGGTTCCTGGGACTCCGCCTGGAACCTCCCTGTGCGCGGGGCCATTTCTGGGGGGGGGAGGCTTGTCATTTCTCAGGGACCCGACAGGAGGGCTCTGCCAGCTGCTAAGGGAGTTTCACTGTCCACGTGGGAACAAGGGAGGAGAGGCAGTTTCCACAGCCTCCTGGGCCCACTGAGGGCAGGACTGGGCCACAGCGTCATTGGCTACCTGGGCTTCCATCAGCCCACACTCCGAACTCCCCTCCTCGTCACGCAGGGTCTGGGGTGGGGGGTAGGTGCAGGGAGTGCCTCTGAGTCTTGTGGGAAATTCAGCTGTTTCTGACAGATTATAGTCACAAGAATAAAAACAAAATTGGGGCACATGCAAATCCCTTCCGTAGTCTTTTGAGCAAATTCCTCATTTTAATATTCCGATAATGGGACAAACATCTCCAGCTTGCTGAGCGCAAACCTTTCTTAGCGAAGTGTCCACGAGGTCATTCATTTAAGCTTCCCGCCCTTTGGTTTGGGTATTTTGCCGTTAAAAGCTCCATGTGAAGAACTGCCTGGGTGTTTTGGTCGAACAATGAGCCGTTTCTGGGCTGAAGAAGCCTAGATAAGAAAACAAACTTGTCAGATCATGAAAAGGCCATCTTTTGAAAAAAGCTGGAAGTCAACGTCTTCAAGAAATGCACTCTGCAATGGAGACCCATGTGTTGTGCTTTCTTTAAGTCTCGGAAACGTCAGTCCACTATTTTTTTAAAACTCAAAGCTCTCTTTCTGCAAATATGTAAAGTCTCTCATTTCCCATGGCGTGGGGGGGGGGGGGCTTGCTCCGAGGGCCTGCTGGGACGGGCTGGGCACCGACATTCAAAGATGCCACCTTCTGCAATGACCAGAACCCGGAGCTCTGGGCTCATGTCCGCTAGGGAGGCTATAACAAGTACATTTTTACTCACAGTTCATCATTTCCTGTCTCAGCCACCTTCCTTTGCCGCTGCTCTTTGGATCACAGCGACTGAAATTGGCATGTTATTTTGTCTAATCCGCGCACACCCCAAGTTTGCTGGTTTATGTAGAGGTCTCTGTGCTTGTGGCATTCACCTTACTTTTAACTCGCTGGCTACAGTCTCCTCAGCGCGCTCGCTAATGAGGGACTGATTGGGAAGCCACATCCTGCCTCTTTCTTTTTTTTAAGCACTGATTTTCCTTGTCTGGTCGTTGTTAAGAAAACTCAGAAATAACCTGTCAAATATATGCAAGTGATAAGCTGGTTTCCGTGGGGGAACTGGTGCGAACTGTCAGGGAAGATTGAATATTACTTTTATGTTGACGTTATTGAAATATCTGCCTTGGCCATGGCTGGTTTGGCTCAGTGGATAGAGCGTCGGCCTGCGGACCGAAGGGTCCCAGTTCGATTCGGTCAAGGGCACGTACCTCGGCTGCAGGCTCCTCCCTGGCCCGGGTCCTAGTCGGGGCTCCTGCAGGAGGCGACCAATTGTTGTGTTTCTCTCACATGGATGTTTCCCTCTGTCTCTCCCTCTCTCGTCCACTCTCCCTAAAAATCAATGGAAATATATTCTGGGTGAGGATTAAAAATAAAGAAATATGTGACTTAAAAAAACACATTTTATAAAGTGAGAAAATGCTTGCTACCCTTTTATCAGTTATTTTTATTTAGAGGAAGGTTTTTTTGATTTTTTTTTGGCAACAAATATTAACAGAGACTTAATTCTGAAAAGGACCACCATTTGCTAATAGTTGTAAGTATCTAAGTCAGGGGTGGGCAAACTTTTTGACTCGAGGGCCACAATGGGTTCTTAAACTGGACCGGAGGGCCGGAACAAAAGCATGGATGGAGTGTTTGTGTGAACTAATATAAATTCAAAGTAAACATCATTACATAAAAGGGCACGGTCTTTTTTTTTTTTAGTTTTATTCATTTCAAACGAGCCGGATCCGGCCCACGGGCTGTAGTTTGCCCACGGCTGATCTAAGTACACACATTTCTGTACTCACATATTCTAGCTGGTGTCTGAGAACTAGCAGGTGTCAGATAAATCTTCACATAATGAATAAATGCAGAGATATGTTGAGAAGAAATCAAATTGGGTGTGATGTCTTCTTCTGAGAAGCATCCATGCATTAGCGCAGTTCCATCACTAAAGGCCACTACCTTTTTCTTATTCCTGGGCTCCTGATTAAAACAGTGCTGGGAAATGGAGTCTGGAGGGTACACCTGACATCTATACATATAAAGAGTCAGGGGCCATTGCAACCGAACGGAAGAACCCAACAGGCTGAGTGGGGTGACCAGGCCGGCAGAGGGGTTAGTGAGGGACAACCAAATGAATGAACAGCAGGCTGTGTGGGGTGACCAGGCCAGCAGAGGGGACAGTGAGGGGTGACCAGGCTGGCAGAGGGGGGAAGTGAGGGGTGACCAAGCCAGTTGGGGGAGCTGTTGGGTGTGACCAGGCCATCAGGAGGGGCAGTAAGGGGTGACAATACTGGTGGAGGGGCAGTTGGGGGTGACCAGGCCAGCAGGTAGAGGTGGTTAGGGGTGATCAGGCTGGCAGGGGGGCAGATAGGTGCGATCAGGCAGGCAGGCAGGTGAGCAGTTAGGAGCCAGCAGTCCCGGATTGGAGAGGGTGCAGGCTGGGCTGAAGGGACACCCCCCCCCTCTGTGCACAAATTTTGTGCACTGGGCCTTTAGTTTACAAATAAAGTTTTATTGGGACACAGCCACCCTGGCTAGTTTCCCTGCAGTCTCTGGCTGCTTTCTCATGACAATGGCGGAAAGGAGGTCCAATGACCCCAAAAAGCTGAGCTCTCTGCTGCCCGGCCATCTACAGAAACATGTTCTGACACTGGAACTTAAAGGATTAAACCTTTGTTTAGGGATTCCATAATCTCTAAAATTTCTCATTACATAAGCAAACCGTTGACATCAATGCTAACATATCATTGGCCACTTTTCAACATGATTCGCACCGATAATGGCAAGGGTTTGATCTCGTCTCCAGGGTGCATAGGACACCCAGGAGACAATAGTTAATTTAGCGGAATAGCCGTGGCTCCTTCCACTCACCACGCAGAGAAGGTTTTGGTGTCATAACTCACAGAGGCAAAACGTTATGAAAGAAAGAGATTAAAGAGGAAAGTGAACACGCTATGACTCCATTTACGTAAAGTGGAAATGGGCAGAGCTAAATCTGCGGTGTGCAAAGGGGTGACAGCAACTCCAAGGAGACGAAGTTAGTTCTTTGAGGTGAAAAAACCTTACTCTTGTGTCTTTATAAAGCACAGGTAGACATACGACGCGAAGAAAAATTAGGAAGTACAATGTCGAACGGTATTTTTTGGGGGGGGGGGAGTTAAAACGGTGGAGAGACCCTGGTGTAGAGCATCCTGTGCTTGAGGAGCTCAGGCTGGAGTGAGATGAACCCAGGGCTGGCCGTGGGCAACTGGAAGGTGAGCAGTCGGTGGCACAACAGGTTGAAAATGACGACGACGCAGTTCAACTCCAGGAGAAGGAGCCTGAGGTCCTGTTGGGAGGACGGGACAGACAGACGAGGCCCGAGGCCTCAGGAGAGAGGTGCTGGCAACGTCCCCAAATGTCTCCAGTGAGAGTCACAGGGAGAAATGTCAGAGATCAACGGACTGGGGTGTGTGAGCGCACTGCTCGATGGCCGAACGTCCAAGGCCAGACAACTCCAAGGGGGACACATTTCAAAATTTAGAGAAACGTTAAAAATGGCCCTCGCCAGTTTAGCTCAGTGGATAGTGTCAGCCTGCAGACTGAAGGGTCCCGGGTTTGATTCCAGTCAAGGGCACATGCCTGGGTTGCAGGCTCAGTCAGACGTGCAGGAGGCAGCCGATCAATGATTCTCTCTCATCATTGATGTTTCTATTTCTCTCTTCCTCTCTGAAATCAATAAAAAAAAATATATATATATTTTTAAAATGGCCAACATTTGCAGGATTTTCTCCTGACACCTCCTAGTGTTTTTTCTCGTCTCCAGGTAAATCGCAAAGTTTCGATGTTTTGCATTGAATTTCGGAAGGGATCCAGCGTTGGTTGGCTAAGCATTGTTCATGGAAATAGATTCACCAATCACGTCAGTTTTTCTGTCCACTAACCTCATGTTAGTTATTTACAATCTAACTTTTTAGTTCAGAAGGAATATGAGAAAAATATTTAGAGTAATACAGAAATATGTATTTATATAAAAGGTATAAATTATATGTAAATATATATTTGACTAGTGAATGTGTTTACTAATAAATAAAAATTAAGCAGGTTTTAATGCAAAAACTTGTAAAAAAAAGAGAAGGATTTAATTCATAGCAGCATCAATTCTTTTTTATTCTTCAAACAAAGTGCTAGCATTTGCCTTGGAACTCATTAGACTGCTAATATATCCAGTGAAATATAATTTAGCCTTTAAGTAAAAGATCCTCACAGGATTTAGAATTTTAATGAGACAGCGAAAATGAATTAATTGCAAGTGAAAGAAACACCTATACTTTAGTGTGAAATATTGTAATTAGATAACGATGCCAAATATTATATATAAATTAAAATTGTATGTTCTTCCAATTATTACCTGAAGTTATTATCATAATATATGACATGAGTACAATAAAAATTAAGTAGTTACTATATCTCTTAGAAGCTACGAACGGCATATTAAAAACCGCAACCAGCATCATTAGTGCTTCAGAGAAGATACTCAGATATAATCAGGTATTAAATAGAGCTCTTTTATGTGCTCTGAGAACAGGTGTCTATTTAGGTCCTCTGCCCATTTTTTTAATTGGATTGCTTGTCTTCCTGGTGTTGAGTTGTATAAGTTCTTTATATATTTTGGAAATTAACCCCTTAGCAGATGTATCATTAGCGAATATGTTCTCCCATACATCGGGCTCCATTTTCATTTTGTTGATGGCTTCTTTTGCTGTGCAGAAGCCTTTTATTTTGACATGGTCCCCTTTGTTTATTTTTTCCTTTATCTCTTTTGCTCTAGGAGACATATTGACAAAAAATATTGCTACGAGAGATGTCTGAGATTTCGCTGCCTATGGTTTCTTCCAGGATTTTTATGGTTTCTCGACTTACATTTAAGTCTTTTATCCATTTTGAGTTTATTCTTGTGTAAGTTAGTGGTCTAATTACAGTGGTTTGCATTTTTCCAACACCATTTATTGAAGAAACTGTTTTTAATCCATTGCATGCTCTTGCCTCTGTTGTCAAATATTAATTGAGCATATTTGCACAGGTTGATTTCTGGGCTCTCTGTTACAATAGCCAAGACCTGAAAACAGCCCAAGTGCCTGTCAGTGGGCGACTGGATAAAAAGGCTGTGTTACATTTATGCCAGGGAATACTATGCAGCTGTGAAAAGGGAAGAATCTCTTATCTTTTGTGACAGCATGGAGGGACCTGGGGATTATTATACTAAGTGGAATAAGCCAGTCAGAGAAAGACAAATTCCATATAATCTCACTTATATGTAGAATCTAATGAATAAAATAAACTGACAGAGGCATGGACACATGGAACAGACAAGGAGAGGTGGTGGGGAGGTACTGGATGAAAGAAGGTGACGGGATTAGCCAAATAGCATATATGCATAACCCACAGACACAGACAACAGTGTGGGGATGACCAGGGGAAGGGGGTGGGGCTGGTGGAGGTGACGAAGGGGAGAAAATGGGGACGTCTGTGATAGTGATCACAACAAAAATGAGAATTTTAGCCTGACTGGTTTGGCTCAGTGGATAGAGCGTCGGCCTGTGGACTGAAAGGTCCCAGGTTTGATTCTGGTCAAGGGCATGTACCTTGGTTGCGGGCACATCCTCAGTAGGAGGTGTGCAGGAGGCAGCTGATCAATGTTTCTAACTCTCTCTCCTCCCTTCTTCTCTGTAAAAAATCAGTAAGGTATATTTTTAAAGAATGAGAATTTTAGAGATAATAAATCACAAGTATATTATTCCTATTTTTAAGTGTCTTATATTTAGACTAGAGGCCTAGTGCACAAAAATTTGTGCACTGGCGGCGGGGGGTGGGGGTGTCACTCAGCCCCACTTGTGCCCTCTCACAGTCTGGGACCCCTCGAGAGATAACCACCTGCTGGCTTAGGCCCGCTCCCCGAGTGGCAGATGGCAGGCCCGATCCCTAGGTGTCTGCCCCGCCTCCCTGGGTTGCACACAGGGCAGGGCCCGATCGGGGGGTTGGGTTGCTGCCCCTGGTCACACACAGGGCAGGGCACATCCTGGCGGTGGGGCACCGCCCCCGGTTGCACACAGAGCAGGGCCGATCAAGGGGTTGGGGTGCCAGCCTGGGTCTCACACTCGGCAGGGCCGATAGGGGGGTCGGAGCACTGCCCCGGTCACACAGGGCAGTGCCGATCAGGGGGTTGGGGTGCTGCCCCTGGTCATGCTCAGGGCAGGGCCGATTGGGGTGTTGTGGCGCTGCCCCCGGTCAGGCATAGGGCAGGGCCAATCTGAGGGTTGGGGTTTCACCCTGGGTCGCACACGGGAAGCCTGGGTGGGCCGGCAGATCACTGCTGCCCCGCCTGGCTGCCCCTGGTCGGCTCGCACACCCAGATGCCCACCGCCCCAGGTCGCAGGTAGCAGGCCCGTATGGCGGCAGGGCAGGAGGGATGGTGCTGTCCCACCCTGCCTTCAGTATGCAAATTAGCCACCATCTTTGTTGGTGGTTAATTTGCATATCACACTGATTAGTCAATGGGAGGCGTAGTGAAGGTATGGTCAATTACCATGTTGGTCTATTATTAGATAGGATGTGAGTCATATTTTTATCTACAGAATGCTACGGAAAATATTTCAGATAAATTAATGCAGTTCAAAAATTTAAACCAAAAAAATAAAATAAATTGAATTAGAGCCCCTTTTAGAGCAATTAAATAGTTAATATGGTTCATGAAAATAAATTATTTTAAAATAACTCTTTTCTACATGAGTGGTATGTGTTTGCATACATGAGAATGGAACTATTCTCAGGGTGGTCTGATGTCACATATTATTTAATGTCTTTTAAATACTTGGTCATAACACACACCCACTCATTTCTCAATGCACATAAAGTAATTCAGTTTCTTGAGCAGAGCAAACTTCACTGACATAACACAGGAGCATTCTTTTTTATATGTTGACCTAGCAATCATTTTGTCTAAAACTGATTTCACAAATTGATAGTAAGAGTTAAGAACATTTCCCCCTTGTTAACAATATGAGGGAAATGAACCGGAATACTAAACAGAGAAAATGCTGTAAATGATGTGCAAATATTCCCATGGGAGGCAAGTTTATGTTACTGAAACCTGTGAAAGTGATAATTACATGTATAAACATACAACTATGTAAAACGTGCTAAAATATATAGATTTTTAAATTAAAAAATTAATAAGGTAGAAAGCCCTCCTTAAATTTGAGAGTGAAAATGAGGAAATTTGGAGGTAATTATGAAAGTTAATCATTCACTGTCCATGACTTTGCACAGTGAGCATTCCTTAAAACAAGTGTGGCTTCTTCTATTGTGCATGTGTTAACATTTGGGGCCAATTAGAAATCAGTGAGTGCAGCCCTGGTCAGTGTGGCTCAGTTGGTTGAGCATTGTCTGCACATGCCCAGGTGTTAGGCTCAATCCCTGATCAGGGTGGGTGCATGAGGCAGCTGATGGTTGTTTCTTTCTCATATCGATGTTTCTCTGTCTCTCCCTCAGCATTCCTCTCTCTCTAAAAAAAAGAAATCAATAAAAAAAACATTAAAAAAGCAATGCATGCATTTGTATTGCAATTTAGATGACTGCATATCTATATATATAAAAGCCTAAGTGATCGAATGACCGAATGACCTAATGACAGGTCAACTGGTTGCTATGATGCACACTGACCACCAGGGGGGCAGACGCTCAACACAGGAGCTGCCCCCTGGTGGTCAGGGGGCTCCCATAGCCAACCTTCCATGGCTCGCTGGCCAACCTCCCACGTCCCTCTCCCCCCCCTTTCCTGATAACCTCGCATCATAGAAAAGATATGCATACGTATCCGTTAACAATTATTACTACTTATTAATATTATCTACTATAACACACTCACACGTGCAGTTCTACCATGTACAACACAAAACTATGAAAAACAT
>NW_005871852.1:59572-88430 GCF_000147115.1 Myotis lucifugus | reverse complement strand
TCATGCACCACACCTCTAGTATTAAATATTATCATTGCCCCTCAATATAATTTATACCTATATTAAGAAAAAAATACAATAGGCTTCTCTTAGAGTCTTATAAAATTTTAAATAAAATATTTTATGATTATGTATCATATACACAAGCAACAAGAACATTATTATGCCTGGCACTTTGCTTTTAAAAACTATTAAATTAAAAAAAATACTTCCTAAATTCTCATTGTTCATTTAAAAACAGATGTTAGTCTTTTTTTAATATCTAAAAACTAAACATAACAGCTAACTATTACATTCTGTCAGATTTCATTTATATTTATTTAATTCTGCAGGAAAACAATTGCAAAGTACTTGAAATCTCTGTATATGACATTTTTTATGATGGGGGTGATTTTTGATATTGTGTAAATCAACACATCATACAACCTAAATGATAGCTTTGCATTTTTTACCCTCAATAATACATAGTTGTTACAAGACAATTGTTAACATTTTAAAATAATACTTTGTTTTGCCCTGGTCAGTTTGGCTCAGTGGATAGAACATCAGCCCTTGGACTAAAGTGTCCTGGGCTCAATTCCTGTCAAAGGCATGTACCTCAATTGCAAGCTCAATTCCCATCCCTGATCAGGGCATGTGCAGGAGGCAACCAATCGATGTGTCTCTCTCACATTGATGTTTCTCTCTCTCTGTCTTACCCCCTCCCTTCCACTATCTCTGCAAATATCCTCAGGTGGGAATTAATAATAATAATAATAATACTTTGTTTAATGCATATATGTTGGTGTAATGTAGTAAATTGAATTATTATTATATTTTTATTTTCTAGTGGGTGAATTTACACCGTTGTTGCTTTTGTACTTGGACCCTTACAATATTTGCACATAAAGCTTTTAGAAATAATTAAACTTTTTTTTTTAATCTGAAGGGACAACAACTAATTAAGAGTTTCCCCAGAAATAACACAGCCATCCACCGTCACGTCCTCATCACAGCAGCTACCTAATCCTGCTTCACAGTCACACTCGGGCTCCCACTGTCCTGAGGTGCAGCGGCTGGCTTTGTTGCGCTGCCCTTTAGCTTGCTTCTTGGTCCTCCCATATTCTCCACAGCCACACCATGCTTAGTGTTCACACGCTAGTTAAACAGCACAGATATAAGTCCAGTAACTATTATGGTAGAGAAATTCCGAAAATGTAACAGGTGTTTTCATAGATACATAGGACTCCAAAAAGTAGAGTTTAATGGAAACACTGCTGCTGGTTTATAAAACCCATGCAGCTGGGTGTGCGGATGGTGGTAGGTGGAAACTGTAAGGCTCTAGTGTAATCATTTAATTTCCAGAATGTAAAGCATAAAAGGCAATGTTTGTCCACCAGCTGACGCGTAAAGCGAATGACAATGTTTGATCTGGGGACTGTCTTTGGGTGACATTGACATAAGTAATTCATCCCATAAGGCAGCTGTGCAATATTTACTCTACTGGGTTAGAAAATATCTCCTTTCATTAAAATACTAGAGGCCCGGTGCACGAAATTCATGCATGGGTAGGGTCCTTAGGCCTGGCCAGCAATCAGGACCAATCGGGGCCTTCCGGGGGGCTGGGGCCTTCCTTTGTTCTGCGTTGCCCCCTGGTGGTCAGTGCACATCATAGCGAGCTATCGAACTCCCGGTCTCCTGGTCGAACTCCCAAGGGGACACTTTGCATATTAGCCTTTTATATATATAGAAACTGTCTTGCTGAAGCTGTTGACATCCAAAGAGGGATCAACAGAGAAGACTGCCCCTCCTTTGAATGAACAGCCTCCTGGGTATTGTGGTCAGATAATATGCTCTTCCCTGTCTTTTCTTCTCAAGGAAAAACACACAATTCCGGCTCCTTTTGCAGCCACGGGACGAGTATCAAGTCCCTTTACATGCGTCACTGCTCTTGCAAAATAACTCATTTATTCCACATGTTTTTACTGAGGATCGACTACCAGGTCCCAGACTCCAGGGACATGAGAGTCCGACCCAGAAAACCCCCGCACTTGGAGAACTTCTCCTTTGGTGGGAGGTCAGCAGGCACCCAGCAGAGGGAGCAGGTGCATTTGCAAATGCTCTGAGCTCCTGGGCTTTGCTTTGCATGGCGTCTGCATCTGCCTTTGCCTGAAACTATCTTGTAGAGAACAAGAGCAAGGAGAGAATTCTGCCCAAACCATGGAAGATTGTCCTGGGTGCTGACCTCATCTCGTTACTTCAATTCCCGATCTCGCGAATTTACTGCGCATTGTCCCACATGTCCGACTGGTTCTCTTGGGGATGGGAGAGGCGTTGTCTAATACCCTGATGCATTGGCTGTGCTCCATGTTGCTCTTAATAAAGAGAATCACCACGGGCTCCCAACCATCATAGGCTCCTGAAAATCTGGGAAGCATTGCATTTTAAAACAAGACTACAGGGCAATCTGAACATTTGCTTATTCTGTGGTAACTAGTTTGGAGAAATTTATATTTCTCTTTAATTAAAGATTCAAATAAAATGCAAAACCATAACTCCAAATTATCTCTCTCTCTCTCTCTCTCTCTCTCTCTCTCTCTCTATATATATATATATATATATATATATATATATATATATATAAAAGGCTAATATGCAAAGTGTCCCCTCGGGAGTTCAACCAGGAGACCGGGAGTTGGATCCCTCGCTATGATATGCGCTGACCACCAGGGGGTGGTGCAGAAGGAAGGAAGGCACCGCCCGGCATCTGGAAGGCCTAGACCAGGGGTGGGCAAACTTTTTGACTCGAGGGCCACAATGGGTTCTTAAACTGGACCGGAGGGCTGGAACAAAAACATGGATGGAGTGTTTGTGTGAACTAATATAAATTCAAAGTAAACATCATTACATAAAAGGGTACGGTCTTTTTTTTTTTAGTTTTATTCATTTCAAATGGGCTGGATCTGGCCCGAGGGCCATAGTTTGCCCACAGCTGGCCTAGATCAACCCTGATTGCCAACCAGGCCTAGGAACCCTACCCACGCATGAATTTTGTGCACTGGGCCTCTAGTATATCATGAAGAGCTATATAAGGTAAAGATATCCTAAAAACACAAACATGGGCGTTCAGGGACAGATGTCTGCTACTTTAAATCCCATGTTATTGGTGTCAGAGCACGCAGGATCCCTGCTCAGCGCTGCTGCTCTGCGTTGTCCTGAGTGGCTGTGAGTTGGGTATTCCTCTGAATTCTCCTTCTGACTACACCAGGGCTGGTCTTTCTCGCATCCTGCCCTCTGAACTAACTGCTGGGAACTGAGTCCAACTTCCTCCTTTATCCTCTGCTCACTAGACACAGGTCAATTCTTGGCGGCAGGGCAGATGGAGAAGCCATGAGGCTGTGGGTGTATAAGGATGAGTCTTCATTGCAGAAGCCAGTGGCCACATGACCATCAGACAAGAACTGTCCTCCCAGCAAAGTCCATACGGGCAGGCAGCCGGACACCAGCTGGTGAACATGTACATCTTTCCACACAGCAGCATTAGTCTCTGTGCCCACAGCTGTTATCTGAGCAGCTGCACGCCACCCCCTGGACTCACCGCCTCACGTTGGAGCGACACCCGCCATCTCCCTTAGAGCTGCAGCCTCATGGCCTCTCTGGCTCAGCAGCTTCTCCCGTCTCCCCTGCCCCGCACACGGGCTGGGTAACATGGCAGCTGTCCCTAAGCTCTCTGTGAGCTCGTGGCAGTCCTGGCTCTCAGCTCTGTCTCAGCTCTCCTGTCTCCTGCACACATAGGAGCTGCATTCTCTGTGCTTGCCGCCTCTTCCTCTCTGAGCTCTCTCGCTCTGCCGCTAAGCCAGCGGTTCTCACCCTGTGGGTCGCGACACCTTTGGCGGTCGAACGACCCTTTCACAGGGGTCGCCTAAGATCATCCCGCATATCAGATATTTACATGACGATTCATCACAGTAGCAACATTACAGTTATGAAGTAGCAACGAAAATAATTTTATGGTTGGGTCACAACATGAGGAACTGTACTTAAAGGGCCAGAAGGTTGAGAGCCACTGCTAAACCCTCTTTCTCTCTCTTGTCAATAGCCTGTCTATAACTCCAGAGACAAAGGAGGCTGGTTGCCAACAGTGGCATCAATCATATTTTGGATCACAGAGGGGCACAGTGTACCGTGTGTCCTGCACCCGCTCATGGTACCTTGGCCCGATAGGGATTCCCAGGCTCAGAGTCCTTGGTCCCGATTAGGCTCATGCTCAGAGCGGCCTGTGGCCATTCTGCTGTATTGATAACAAGGCCTCGGTGCTCCCACCGGCCTTGACTATCTGGGGAGCCTTGACTATCAGGGGACCTGGTGCGTTTCCCACAATCAGGGAGAGACAGGAGTTGGTAGGCTAGCAATATGCATCATAAACATACACAGTTTTTTCAGCGTGAATGTCTGCGTTCCAGCCATTAAAAATATATTACAACCCAATCCTTCCGTCTCCCATGCCTATTAGAAGGCAAAGTCATTTACAAAAATAAATTAATATGGATTCCTTTTAAAATCACCATCATATGCTTATTTTTGTAGTAAATCTCATTCCAGTAATACCGTGAATAACACTGCGGGTGAAAAATAATTATTTCGTGCCATCAAAGAGGAATGCTTAATGAAACGGTTAAACATAAAACAAAGTGGCTACTGGGATCAATTTTTATCACACGGTGGGCACCTGGAATGTTCAGTACGTCATCACCAAGATGAACGACTTTAATAAAAATATAACTTTCTACCGCCGTTTGCTCAGTGGATCTAGATTAATATTGCATTTTGTGACGTGATGACCTACAGCACGTAATTTACCGAAGTTGCTCCTCTTTCTTACGTAAAGTGTATCAGATAGATGTTTCTGAGAAAAATGTTTAGAGGCTTTTCAACAAGTAAATAAAACATAGAAACACTGTGCTCCACACACTGGTAAGTCCTCGCAAATCTCCAAAACATTAGTGTACCATTCATAATGGAATACGTCATGTTCACATAAAATGCCAGGAAATACCATTTAATTAAAGCAATATCACAGACAGCAATTTGGAGCCCTCAAATTCTTTATAAATGCCACCTAAATTGGAATAACGTACTTCATGCTCTTGAGATAAATGCACCGGACCATCTGGAAATAATCTCAAATGACACAGAGAATGAATTTGGATACTCCGTGGATTTTTATGGTTATGAATATAGTGATCATTTCCCGGTATGTCTGTCGCTGAGAGCCTATTTTTTAATCTCTGTATTGAGGAGGAAATATATTGGAAGCACATATAATTTTATGTAATTACTAGAGGCCCAGTGCACGGATTCCTGAACACTGAAAGGAAATTAATTAGAAGGTGGCCGGCGGGGTGGGACTGGGTGAGATGGGGTGGACACGCCCTGGAGCCAACCTCCCACAGTCCCTCCCCAGCTGGCCACAACTGGGCTGGTGCCAGGGATCAAAAGGCGTCTGCGGAGTGAGTGGGGTCCCTTCAGCAGATGGGGTTCCTTGGCCTGGCCTGTGGGGATCGGGCCTCTCCGACATCCCCCGAGGGGTCCTGGGGTGCAAGAGGGCACTCTGCAAAGTTGCTGTCGCTCGGTAGCTCCTGCATTGAATGTCTGCCCCCTGGTGGTCAGTGAGCATCATACCTACTGGCTGGTTTGCTGGTCATCTGGTCGGTTGGCCTTTTATATCTATACTAAAGGCCCAGTGCACGAAATTCATGCAAGGGGCTCGGCCCTCGCAGTCCCAGCTTTGTCTGGAAGGACGTCTGGAAGGTCATTCGGCTGTCCGGTCTAATTAGTATATTACGCTTTTACCATTATAGCTATATAAAAGCGTAATATGCTTCAAACTATGTAGGATTTAACTTCAAAAAGCAACTAATTTTATCATAAATTAAACTTGAAGTGTGTCCTATAGGATTTTCTTTATAGTTTAATGTTTAAAAATATAACTAAACTAACACGTAGCAATGTGTGTGTATCTATGTACAAATTGATCAGTGAGTTTATGAAAGATGGGATATGGGTAAAACAATTCCAGAAACAGATAAAGCCTAATAGTCTTAAGCTAATATATTTTTAAAAAAATATTTTTATTGATTTCAGAGAGGAAGGGAGAGGGAAGGAGAGATAGAAACATCAATGGTGAGAGAGAATCACTTATCGGCTGCCTCCTGCACACCCCACACTGGGGATCGAGCCCACAACCCGGGCATGTACCCTGACTGGGAATCGAACTGTGATTTGTTGGTTCCTAGGTCGACGCTCACCTACTGAGCCACGCCGGCCGTGCTGCACTAACATGGTTAAGGAGCTTGGCCTTGAATGGTCTTTATTCTTTCTTATTTTGGTTTGTGTACTGTATGTGACGTGTACCTGGTGGTAGCTGCATATTCCTGGTGCGAGTGGAGGAATGCACACCTAACACACAGACACAGATCAGACCTCCCCAGTGTCCGCCTTCGCCCCAACGGCGTTTGCATGAATAAAAGGGGCATTTGTGATCGCACCGTTTCTGTTATTTTCGCGTCTCTCAATCCTCAGATTGGCAGGTCCTGTTGCCAGTTCTGCGCCCGTGATGGCAGCGCCCTTGCCAGCGAGGTGACAGCACAGATGGGACTGCCCTGGACGAGCCTCCTTCTCTTTCACTCCCGCACCAGCTCGCAGTGCCCTGGTCCTGCCCGCTCAGCCCCCATCCCCTCCTCTCTAATGATGGCACCTGTCACACCCCTCCTTAAGGGCTCATTCCTTCCAAAGCCATTAGCGCTGCCTGCACTCACGGCATTGAAACCTGCGGGCCCGAGGTGGTCTGTCATCACATCCATCACCCGGAGCCTGGCCTGCCGGCCCGAGAAGAGGAGTCCTCCCTGCGCGGGCGTGGCGCTGCCCTGGTTCCCTGTAAATGTAGATGATGGTCACCAGCTCTCCTCCTGCCATGAGTGCCAGTGAGACCGTCGCTGAGTACACATGGCGACCTGACACGCACGGTCCCATCGCATTGGCCTTGTTATTTTAAACACTCTTTTTTATTAAATTATATTTTATTGTTTTTTTACAGAGAGGAAGGGAGAGGGATAGAGAATTAGAAACATCAATGAGAGAGAAACATCGACCAGCTGCCTCCTGCACACCCCCTACTGGGGATGTGCCTGCAACCCAGGTACATGCCCTTGACCGGAATCGAACCTGGGACCCTTCAGTCTGCAGGCCCAAGGTCTATCCACTGAGCCACACCAGCCAGGGCTTAAACATTCTTGATAATTCACTTGTGCACTTGTCCACCCTGACGTCCGCAGCTACTCGTGTCATTCCACCCCCAGGCGGCGAGGTCGCTGTCACTTGGTGCCTTCGCTGGGCTGCTGTCTGGGTGGAACATTCCCGAGTGGTGGGTGGTGGGTAGGGAAGGAGAGGGAGCCTGCACCCCAGCAGGGGTGCTAGGACCCCACTCAGGCACCCAGGACATGGGACCCCACACAGGCAACCCAGGACAGGGGGTGAGAGGCAGACGTGGGTCCCGCCAAGTCGGTGATCAGAGAACATCCTGGCTGGCCTTCCATATTGTAAGTTAATTATTGAATATGTGTCTCATCCTTTGCTTAATAAGAAGCATTTATATGACCTATAATGTCATCGACATTTTGATTATGTGACACGGATTTTCGACATTTCAGCTCTTAAAATAAAATGAACAAATAGCTGAAAGCATTTCCTTCCAATATTAACATACTTTCTGACCATTAACAATATCCTGAAAGGCCCCTTTCTCTTATTTATCACGGATAGAAAAGCAGTGTTTGACAGGTAGCCTTTTGGACCACCAGAGAGAAGGAGTTTAGCTGAGGAAATAGATTGTGGGTCCCAGGCAAGTGGACATGTGTGAGGAGCAGGTCTCCCTCTGGTCAGTAGTTACAGAAGTCTGATAGCAAGTTTTAATTAATAAATTTAATTCCTATTCAAAGAACAGAATATATATGGAAAAACAAGAAAATAAAACCAAAATAAATAAAATTTCTTGATAATATTTTATCTACTTAAGACATTTGACCTATTTAATATAATGTGTATATCTAACTAAAATTGAACATAGCAATTTTTAAAATAAGTGAGTAATCACTGAAATAAAATACACATGTAAAAGAAATACAATGTATGAAGATAATCCATTTTTGATATTTAATTTAAAAAGGCAATAGATGGCTAAACTATATAAGTTGCCTGAATGTGTTTGTCATAAAAAAGCAGGCTTGTAGATGTAGGCATTATCGCTATTAAGAAGTAATGTACAATATTCAAAAGGCTATAAGAGACATACAGAACGTAGTAAAAGTGCGTATAAAGATGGAAAAGTTTAGAATTTTGTAGAAGAAAACTATAAGTGCTATCCTTTTAATTTCCATATTGCTGCCTATACCATACCCTGGAGAAATTTATTCTTTTAAAAATAAATATGAGCCCGGCCTGCATGGCTCAGTGGTTAAGCATCAACCTATGAACCAGGAGGTCACAGTTCCATTCCAGATCTGGGCACATGCCTGGGTTGCAGGCTCAATCCCCAGGGTTGGGTGTGCAGGAGGCAACTGATCAATGATTCTCTCTTATCATTGATGTTTCTCTCTCTCTTTCCCTCTCCATTTCTCTCTGAAAACAATAAAAATATTTAAAAACAAATAAATATGAAATCAGCCCTAGGGATAAAGTGAGACACATAGAACTCCATCACGTCTATTGACACATATGGTGATGTATTTGTTCGCACACATGTATGTAAATTCTGTGTTCATCAAGCAGCAGCCACAGGCCATCATTACAACCAAACTTTAACAAATAATGTTATATAACCTTACCGAAGCATACATACACAAAAGTATTATTGTTAATGCATACATTGCTTCAAGGATGTAAGACAGTAGATATGTAAGACTTTATACTCTTTCCACTGAATTCATGAGACAAAGATGTTCGTTGTATACATTTGGATAGTTCTGCCAATATCCATGCGATCGAAGGGAGAAGACTTGCAAAGCTCAGCAGGGCTCCTCAAGTTGACTCTTAGCTAAAATTGCTAAGACTGAAAGTTTAAATTCATTTAATCTCTCAATTACTCGCACAGATAGTGTCAGGCATCAGCGGTGTGTCATGAAATTAGGAAATCGTGTGGCATAAGGGAGAGAAAACTGTGAAATAGAGAGTGATCTGAACTTGGAAATTCCGTGCAATGGTCTTGAGGGAGAAAGGGATATCAATTCTTCACACACATTGTTTAAGTTTGTAATAAAAATCTCCATATGTAAATCATCCTTTTCTTATCTTACTTTGACAAATTTAGATGGATATTGAATTACAGACATCATTTACTTAATATTCTATTAGATAAATAATGTATTAAAATAATGTTTTGTTGCAGAGATCAGATATAAAAAAACGATGAAAACATAAAAAGCAACTTTGGTCCTAATGTTGCATGATGTGTGACATTTCTTTTAGTTTTTGAATCTTTATCTCTATTTACATGAGAAGATCTTGTGAAGTTGAAAGAATAACAAAAGCACAGATCAATTGGATTTACGTTAAAATATCTATATATATAAAAGCATAAGTGACCGGCCAACTGGCCAGTAGCTATGATGCACACTGACCACCAGAGGGCAGACACTCAACACAGGAGCTATAGTAACTATAGTAACTTGGCAGTGGCGGTTATTGGGTGATACACC
Organism: Myotis lucifugus; assembly: GCF_000147115.1. Classification (NCBI taxonomy): domain Eukaryota; kingdom Metazoa; phylum Chordata; class Mammalia; order Chiroptera; family Vespertilionidae; genus Myotis; species Myotis lucifugus. Next base: position 78,699 of record NW_005871852.1, on the reverse strand, counting down.
TGCAACCAGAGAGGAGGGAACCCGATTCCAGGGTGTGTCACCTGAGAACAGCCCTCTGGCAATCTGGGACCCCTCAGGGGATGTCGGAGCACCGGTTTCGGTCCAATTCCTGCAGGCCAGACCTAGGGACCCCACCAGTGCACAAATCCGTCCACCAGGCCTCTAGTTATAAATAGTTTCCCATCTATTTATTTCTGTCTATACATCTTATTTCTTATCAGCACAGGAGAGATGTGCTTGCTATTTATATTAATTTCACTGACTTACTACTCTACAATCACACATCACTTTTTTAGACTTTAAAGAAATGATCTCATTAATGTGATAGAAACTAAAGCAGGTAGGACATGTGTTAGTTAAATTATCTATCATTTCAAGGAAAAGAAGAGAGAGAGTTGTTCATCTGTGTTTCTAAGGTTAGATGGCAACTTCCTAACAGAATCAAGAGCATGAATATCTTTCTCTGATTGGCTTATTTTGCTTAGCATAATGCTCTCCGGTTCCATCCGTGCTGTTGCAAATGGCAAGGATTCCTTCTTTTTTACTGCAGCATAGTATTCCATTGTGAGGGCATGTGCCGGGGGTTAGGGGAGGTTGGGGGGAGGTCAGTGGGGGAAAAAAGGAGACATATGTACTACTATTTGTAATACTTTAAACAATAAAATAAAATAATAAAATAAATAAATAAAATAAAATAAAAAGAGTGTGAATGTCCTTGACGCAACACTATCTTCCAAGGAGCTGTAGCTCTTCAGCATCACTCTCTCACTCTGCATCTCACTGAGCACATGGAGCACTTAATACATAGAGAACAGACTGACAGCTGGCAGAGCGGAGGGGGGTGGGGGACTGGGTGCAAAAGGAGAGGGGATTAAACAAAAAACAATAAAGAACTCATAGACGCAGACCACACAGTACGGTGGTTGCTAGAGGGAAGGGGTGGGGGCAGCGAAGGGTAGAGGGGTCAGATAGATGGTGATGGAAGATCTGACTCTGGGTGGTGGGTACACGGTGCAATACACAGATCGTGTGTCGAAGGATCGGTACGTGAAACCTATATAATCTTGTTAACCATGCCGCCCGAATAATTTTAATTTAAAAATATATATGCTAAGTATTAAATAGCTTATATAATAAAGAGGTAATATGCAAATTGACTCTCACACCCTCATGTCATCACAACATGGCTGCCCGCACATCATCACAAGATGGCTGCCCCACGTTGTCACAAGATGGCCGGCAGAGGAGGGCAGTTGGCTGGCGGGGGAGCAGTTATGTGTTAATCAGGCTGGCAGGGTGCAGTTAGGGGGTGATCATGTAGGCAGAAGCGGTTAGGAGCCAGCAGTCCTGGATTGTGAGAGGGATGTCTGGAGCTAAACCGGAAGTCCGACATCCCCCGAAGGGTCCCAGATTGGAGAGGGTGCAGGCTGGGCTGAGGGACACCCCCTCAGTGCACGAATTTTGTGCACCAGGCCTCTAGTACTGAAATATCTATGCTGAGCCATCTACTGGGTTAATCACATGATGGCCACCAACAGTCCCTTTTTCCCAGGTCTCTGTGCTGCTGGCCAATCAAGAACAAGGATTCATCCCCTCCCACGGAGTCTGAGCCATTCCAGAGACTGTGGGTGACTAATAGAAGGTGTGAAAATGGTGACAGACAGCCTCAGGGCTCAGGGGTGAAGATGCCTTGAAGTTTTCTGTCTGCTCTTGGGAGTCAGCTGTGATGTAAAGAATTGATTCCCTACAGGAGAGCAAGGCCACCCAGAGAGACTGCAGGATGAAAGACAACTTCAGGAGAGAGACCTCGACTTCAGTCCCTCACAATCCAGCTGAGATGCCAGGCTCGCGGGGAGTCACTCCCTGCAGGAACCACTGAGCGGCCCTGGCCCATGAGGGTGCATGTGGAGCACAGACCATCAGCAAGCCCGGCCCAGAGTGGAGTCGTGAGCAAACAAGTCCTTGCTGTTTTGAACTAGTGGGTTTGGAGCACTTTTTCTGCATCGTTCGATGACTGAAGTGACCCCGGGCCACATTTAGAATTCTTTGGCTAGAATTCCTCAGTCTAATAATTAACTGAAGGACTCTTCTGTTAAAAAAATGCAAACTGAGCAACGTGATTAGTGAGTTTTCTTAATACATACAACTGGTTCATTTCAGGCAGGAAAAATTATAATCAATCTATCTATTTAGTAAATAATAGTTTTGTTCATTTAAAAGAAGCTAAAGGAAGATGGCATATAACCCATTTACAGGTTATGGGTTATAGGTTGCACTACTAAATTCCCATGAAGGCATTCCCTTTCCATGGATAATTGAGTCAAAATACAGGTTGCCTGCTTAACTTCTGGTAGCTGAGATTTCCTTGTTATTTATTTTATGGTGTAAAATGTCATATGGCCTGAACATAGTCTAGGAAAGCATATGTATACCAATATCTTTATAATTTTTTAAAATAATTTTATTATGATTTTTATATATTTTTATTGATTTCAGAGAGGAAGGGAGAGGGGAGAGAGATAGAAACATCCATGATGAGAGAGAATCGTTGATAGGCTGCCTCCTGCACACCCCCTACCTGGGATCGAGTTTCTAACCCAGGCATGTGCCCTTGACTGGAATCGAACCTGGGACCCATCAGTCCTCAGGCTGATGTTCTATCCACTGAGCCAAACCAGCCAGGGCCAAAATCTATACAATTTTATTAACCAATTAGAGGCCTAGTGGATGGAATTCATGCATGGGTAGGGTCCCTAGGCCTGGCCAGTGATCAAGGCCCATCAGGTTCCCCATTTCCCCACCTATGCACTGCCACCGCATAGCACCCCACTGCCTTCCCGCCTTCTCGCCTCCCTGCCTCCTCCTTCCCTCACTCCCTCAGCAACCTGCTGCCACCGCTGGTTGCCTGCCATGTTCCGCGCCGCCCCTGGTGGTCAGCGCACATCATAGTGAGCGATTGAACACCCGTTCTCCCGGTCGAACTCCCGAGGGGACACTTTGCACATTAGCTTTCTATATATAGAGATGCCCTCTCCTCTCCTTCCTTCTTTCCACTCAATGCACCTTCAAAATCTGTGCCCCTCCTCGTCTTGTGGGTATTCCTCCCACAACTTACCAGAGCTAAGGGTCCAGTTGGTTTTCACAGAGTACCTCCAGGACCACGTGACGTGCTCTGACGACCTGGAAATATGGCCGTGTGTGCTGAACAATGACCACATCCTTCCATTCTGCTTCCCGTGGCCTCTATGTCCCAAGGCGGGTCCTTCACACTCGAGTGGGTGACTGGCCGTTCACGGAGGTGTAAGACTGAGGCATGAATTGCTACCTGCCAGGAGTTTGTGTATGTGTGTGTCTAGGACAGAGGTTCTCAACCTGTGGGTCGAGACCCCTTTGGGGGTTGAATGACCTTTTCACAGGGGTCGCCTAAGACCATCAGAAAACACATATATAATTACATATTGTTTTTGTGATTAATCACTATGCTTTAATTATGTTCAATTTGTAACAATGAAATTTGGGGTCACCACAACATGAGGAACTGTATTAAAGGGTCGCAGCATTAGGAAGGTTGAGAACCACTGGTCTAGGAGAAGATGTGAAAACACAAAAAACACAAAAACACCACGCAGCCAGTGTTGCTCAGTGGTTGAGCTTTAACCAATGGACCAGGATGTCACAGTGTGATTCCCAGTCAGTACTCATGCCCGGGTTGTGGCCTCGATCCCCAGTGTGGGGCGTGCGGGAGGCAGCCGACCCATGATTCTCTTTCATCATTGATGTTTCTGTCTTGCTCTCCCTTTCCCTTCTTCTCTGACATCAATAAAAATATATTTTAAAAAACCCCAAAAACACAAAAACATGGACTCAGGCCTCCTGCGTTGACTACTATGCTATTCTATACAAATAAAAGTGAAGGCTAAAAAGTAACTCACTTGTTTTGTTATGTGTTCATTATCATTCTTTTCTAATAAAGTTTAAAGCGCTGACTTGTTTCCTCTAACTCTACCGCGAGGACTCCTATTTTCCTGGTAAAATAAATAAAAATTACTCCAGGTACAAATGATTCCTTGCGCTGTCCTATTTTTACATTTTATTATAAAAGTAATCTGGAATGTAATCAAAAGCAAATGAAATGTATAAGCGGGGCCCACACATTTCCATTTTAACTCTAAGGAGACCACGTCTGCCTTGACCTGCACTGACATCTGGTGGCCCAAAGCGCTTTGTTTGTTTTTATGTGTGAAATGTTCACGTTTTCGGCTTCTCTTCCAGGGTTTAAAGCAGCCATTTTCATTATCTTGGATTCTGAACAGTCACCACACGTTGCAGAAACGAAACATTACACAGGAAGACAAGAAAACCTGTCGGCAAACGTGTCCTACACCATCGCTGACCGAACGCCTTGCACAGGTGCAAGATTTCTCGAAGCATATCCTTTTTCAATATTGAAAGAAAACATGGAAAAGGTGATTCAGTTCATTCCAATCCTGAGAGGAGGCAGTCTCAATAATTGTGTGACTTTCTGTGTAATAAGAATTGAAACAACTAAGCAGCCAATGTTTTTTTAAAAATATTTTGACTGTTATCCCAATATCTACATTTTTTTAAAAACCTGTTCCTTTCTTCCATGTGTACATTTTCTTTGCAAATTAGAGGCTTTGGTTGGCTTCTCTGGGTGCACGCTGGTAAGCACAGTGAAGGGAGATGTCCCCAACCTCTCTCTCCTTCCATTATTTCCATACTAGAGGCCCGGTGCACAAAATCCATGCATGAGGGAGGGTGTCCCTCAGCCGGGCCTGCGCCCTCTCCAATCTGGCACCCCTTGGGGGATGTCCGACTGCCGGTTTAGGTCCGATCATTTTTTTTTCTGAGAGACAAGCAGGGATCGGACCTAAACCGGCAGCCGGACATCCCTCTCACAATACAGGACTGCTGGCTCCTAACTGCTTACCTGCCTGCCTGCCTGATCCCCCTAAATGCTCTCCCCTGCCACCCTGATTGCCCCAACTATCCTCCCCCGCAGGCCTGATCCCCCTAACTGTTCTCCCCTGCCTCCCTGATTGCCCCAACTGTTCTCCCCTGCTGGGCTGATCCCCCTCACTGCTTCCCTTCCAGCCTGATCCCCCTAACTGCTCTCCCCTCCCAGCCTGATCACCCCTAACCACCTCTGCCTCAGCCCTGCCACCATGGCTTTGTCTGGAAGGACGTCTGGAAGGTCGTCTGGAGGATGTCTGGTCTAATTAGCATATTATCCTTTTATTAGTATAGATTTGCCCATGGCTTTGCTTGTCCTCGGTGTTGCCAGTTTCCCCCTGAATCACGTCTTCCCATTCTCAGCAGGAAGCTCAAAAGCCCTCCCCAGGTGTCATGAGGAGATTTAGTTTGGAACTGAGCGTGCATCCTGACCTGCCTACACGGGGGACTGCAGTTCCTACGCCTGAGAATGTGTCCGGCTTTAGCAACGGCAGCCCGTTTCATTTCTTAACAAACTGTCCGCTGCAGAAACTGTCGCCCTCTTTGTAGTCAGGAAGGGTTGGGGGCTGGGTGAGGAGGTGAAGGGATTGAGCAAAGAAAAACAAAACAAGGAGAGACTCATGGACACAGACAACTGTACACTGATTGCCAGAGGAGAGGGGGTTGGGGTGAGACAGAAAGAGAAAAAAGTGGGGATAAATGGTGATGGCCGGAGACTTGACTTAGGGTGGTGCACACACACTGCAATATACAGATGATGTATTCTAGAACTGTCCACCTGAAATCTATACACTTTCATTAACCAATGTCACCCCCAATACATTCAATCAATCAATCAATCAATCAACAAACAAATAAATAAAGTAATTAATTAATTAAGAGAGAAAATAATGGTGGTATATATAATACATGATATTCAAATTAATTTAATATTCAACTAATTTTGTATATAATAAAATACACATTAATTATTTAATAACGTGCATCTAAACCTAGTTCTGCTCAGTAATCATTAAAATTTTACAGAAAAGCTGGTTCCCTAGAATAATTCAATCGGTCCCCATAGCCTTAGCCATCCCTGCTGATCTCTGTCATTCTGCTGCTATTGGTCTTTAGTTCTGGAAGTTCTTTTCCACAAATTTCAAAACGAGCGTCTCGGCGTTGACAATGAGCCTCCTCATTAACCGTGTCCCCTGACCACACCGTGGAGGGTGCTCAGGCGTCTCTCCTTTTCCTTCTTTGCTTCTTCCTTGTACCTTCCCCCCCCCCCCGACCCCCAGCCCTCCCGGCTACAGGGAGGCCACGGTTTCTAAAGCTGAGCACGCTCTCAGCGGTGGAAACTGCAGCCTCTGTGTGTTCAGGTGAAGATGCGCGTACAGTTCCAAACTGAATGTCCTCCCGGCACACGTGGGGCACGGACACAGGGCTTCCGAGCTTCCTGCTGAAGGTTCGACGGGGCCTTGCAAACTCAGAGACCTAAAGTCACCACAAAGGATGGTCTGAAATTAAAGCTTAAAAGCAGTGATGGTGGGCAGTTACATCCTAGGCCGGTATCTTCACTGACAAGGTCAACCTTGACCTTAACTGAGCCTGTCTGTCTTTTTGCATCTATGATAACAGACCCTTGAAGTGTCTGGGTAACTTGTAACTTCCCTTTTTCTGGAGCCCCTGGGGCACAACCAGGTGTGCTGGGCGCCAGGACAGATGCCACAAATTCCTTCATTATCATGTTAATTGATCCTGCACCCACCTAAGTATGTGTCCATCATTTTACTTTTTATCCAATCCCAGGAGTTCCTCTCCCCCTTTGCTTAATCCCACCTCCTTAAATCTGTCACCAATGAATTTCATGTAACCCACCTATGTCCCTCCTTTGATTGCAAATATATAAATACAGATGTCACCCTCCGTTCTCCAGAGCATTATCTCAATTCCTTGAGGTTCTGCTTCCCGGCATATGTCCACAGTTTGGCTCAAATAAACTCACAATAATTCTTTACAGATTTCAATGTTTTTTTTTACATTAACACATATATATTGGATTCTCATGTATTTTGTTAGGGCATTTTCTAACTTTATGTTATAGTAGCTTTTATTCAATCCTGCTCATAGCAGACACTCAATTTATATTGTACATGTATTAAAATTATAATAATTTAGATTGACTTTTCATACTCCTTAAAATGTGGCTTGGCAGGCACCTCTCTTGTTAGGGAATATATACAAACACCACTCTGTGCATGCGTGTGTGTGTTGGTGTATGTACGTGCGCACGCGTGTGTGAGAGACAGAGAGGGGGAGGGAGAGGAATAATTTTAACACATGAGAAAGGATAAAAAAAATAGGTGAGCCCAGGAAAATGTAGAACTTATACTCAGGTAGAAAAGTTAAAAAAAATTCTTAATTAATAAAAAATTGCTCTTACACTTTATGAATATTATATTTTCTAAGATACATATGAAACTTTTAAAAGAGAATATTTAGATAGGAACATTTCACTTATATTCTTACGTTGATGCTCATAATTACAAAAGTGAGAAGTCAGTACGTTAGCAGAAAATAAATTATTTTATGGCAAAGGAATACAGGCTTAAAGCGGATATATGTTTTGCATATGGCATCCCTCTCCTGTAATAGAAAAGACTCACCAACAGCACAGGACGTGGAACACTTTGTATGCAGATAAGAAAGGAGTATTGAGCTGAGGAAAACAGCTGTTAACTGATTTTATGGCCCAGCACACACAGCTACAAGAAGCTTGATAATTCAAGGCAGATACTTGATTTTGTTTTTTCTTTCTTGTAGCATCTGGGCCTTTCTGGCAAAAACTATAAATGGTTTTCTGTCTGAATAACTTAGGAATTGGCATCAGTACAAACCTGGCTAATACTGAATTTTAGAGATCCAGCAACTCAAGGCTCATAGTTAAGTTCTTGAATTTAAATGCATGAGTCCAAACCTATAGATCTGAAAAGAAAGACTGTATCTGTACCTACATAGAACTTGGTCTTTCTATATATGGTCACATGAGATGATGTGAGTGAAATGGTTTAAAAACAAAAACAGTGCTTAGTTTACATGTTAAGCAAAAAAAAAAAAGTAGAAGAAAAAAATAAATACTGTAACTTGACTTACATCCAAAACTAACAGCGATCCAAACACCAAATGTAGAAACATGTTGTTAGAACATTGTGGGTGTTTAGGCAGAGAAAATCTGAAAAGTATGAGAACATAAGAAATAAACAAGAGCTATATATATATATCCATGAAAGTAATCATGTTCTAAATTTGAAAATCTTGACAAGTGAATGGATTTCTAGAGCAAAATTGATAAAGTCAAAATTATGTGATTAAAATAAGCTTAAAGCCTAATAATTATGAACAAAATGAAATAAGATAAAAATATTATCTTAAAATTTTCCATTTCCGATGGTTTTTATTGTGAATTATTTCAGTAGTCATAAACACATTGTTATCATACCTTCCTTATGTAAAAGAAAACTCATAATGTATTGAACAAAAGTAGCCAAATGTTTATTACAAACCCAGAATAGCATCTTTTAAAAGTTAAAGGTCTTCCTGTAAACTACTGTGAATGGCTGTGGATATAATATTGACCATTAAAACACTAGCTCTTTTAGCAGAACTTGGAGTGATGGGGCTAATCCACCAGAGATAATGCATTCTTTTCAATTGTTCATGGAACGGTCACTAAGAAACTATATTTGGGGCCACAAAAAACCCTTGATACACTTAAAGAAATAGGATTATGCAAAGTGAGTTTTAGGGCATGATGGAAATAAACTAGAAATCAATATGAGAAAGATATCTGGAAGTTTCACAAATATTCCATCATTAGCCCAATTCAAAATAACACATGTGTTATATGAGAAAGTCACAAGGTTTATTACAGATTATTTTGAATTGCAGGAAAATAAAATATATCATGTCAAGTTTTGTAAGATGCAATTAAAGACAATCTTAGTGGGAGATGTAAGAATTAAATACTTATATCAACAGGGAAGATATTTTAAAAGCAATGATCTAATCTACCACAAGGAGGAAGTAGAAATTGAACAACACATTATAAACAAAGAAAGAAGGGAATAAAAAATAACAGGAATCAAGACAACTGAGAATGGGAAAACAATAGAGACAATCAAAGAAATTAAAATTATATCTTTGAAAACTTTAATGAAATTAATAAAAATCTAGCAAGCACCCCAAGGAAAAAATAAATAAATGATCAAAGAAGTCACAAATGACCAATACCGAGACCAGGTAATACATGAATAATAAGCAACATTATAAAAAAGGCTTTCTGTAATAAATTTGACTCTTCAATTAAAATGGACTAATACCTTGAAAGAAACATGATACTAGAACTCCTTCAAAAATGAATATATAAAGAACAGTCCTGAACTGTTAAATATATTCAATTCTGAATTTATAATCTTTCTGGAAAAATAAACCAAAAAAACACCAACTTGAAAATAGAAGGTTTTACTAGTTAATTCTACCAAACATTTATGAAAGAAAAAATCACTGAACTTATATAAATTCATTCAGAAAATATATAATCAAAAGAATACATATATCACAAGGAAAATGGCTAGGGATTAATACTCATTATGCAAGGACTTTCAAATACGCAAGTAACTAAAAGCATATCAAAAGAGCAACACACATAAGAGATAACAATCCTAACCAAGGAGGCAAGGAGGCTGTTATTCTGGAAATGCAAGGCCAGTGCAACACTGCAAAACCCATCGATGCGCGTCTCCATATCGAAAGAGTAAAAATTAGAAAAAACACATAATAATCTCAATAAATGGCTAAGAATTGTTTGAAAAAATTAGCATCCATTCAAAATAAAAGCTCTTAGTAAACTAAGACTAAAACTAAGGCATTTTCTTACCTGTTACAGTTCCTTTACTAAAAACATCAAGATTGGAAATAAACCGAATATGTCTCTTTTCATGACTCCTATTCCCCGCTGCTCTAGAGTTCCTGCCAGAGCAATGATGCCAGAAAAATTAAAAATTGAAAATCGTATCCCAATTAGAAAGAAATAAAATTGACCATATAAACATATAGCATCATGTTTTTTATAGAAAAACAACAGATTTAAGATACACAAAAGAGTGAATTTAGCATAGTAATAAAATAGGTCATATTTCAAATCTATTTTATTTCTTTTTGTTAGCAATTAAAAAGTAAAAATTAAAGTACCTTTTACCAAGGTACCACACAGATACGAACTATACAGGTCCAATTCTAATGATGTATATGCAAGATTTTTAGAATGAAATCAATAAAAGTTGCATGAAAGGAGTCAGGGAAGTTTTAACTGAATGGAGCCATCGGTCATGCCCATGAAACAATGCCATTTCTCACTGGACTGATAAGTGGAGACAACATCATCCTGTTCAAAGTCCATGAGTATTTTTTGTACAAACCAAGAAGTTGATCCCAAAATTTACATAGACAAGCGGAATGAGGATCATCAAAATGAGCTCTAAAAAGAACAATTTAAGTAACAATTTTGTTTCAGCAAGCTAGGGACCAAGGGAAATATTATACATCCACTTCACAGAATCATTTGTCCTTTTCTTGTAAACACTCTAGTACCTATTTGAAGACTTGCTTTTGAGCTACAGACATCAAGCCCGCGAGAAAACGGAGCAGTGTTTGTACCGACTTGAGAATGCCTGGTCATGAGGCTCCTGCAAGCCTGGTGTGGGGAGAATTGCTTTTTGTAAGAGGAACAAAGGGACTCAATGGAGAAAAGAGAGCCATTTCCACCAACGGTATCAGAACAGGTAGACCTCTTTGGGTACAAATGAATCTCAGCATACCTCACTTCATATACACAAATTAACTTTAAAAAAATGACCATCTACTTAAACGCGAAGCCTAAAAGAACAACGTTTCTAGGATAAAACATGAGACATGCTTTGTGATCGCCAGTTAGGCAAAGATTTCTTAGAAAACACACATAACATAGACCAGGGGTCCTCAAACTACGGCCCGCGGGCCACATGCAAATACAAATATTGTATTTGTTCCCACTTTGTTTTTTTACTTCAAAATAAGATATGTGCAGTGTGCATAGGAATTTGTTCATAGTTTTTTTTAAAACTATAGTCCAGTCCTCCAATGGTCTGAGGGACAGTGAACTGGCCCCCTGTTTAAAAAGTTTGAGGACCCCTGACATAGACGATGTAAAACAAACAGACATTTATCAAAATTTGGAACTGCCATGGTAAGGAAAAGCATTTTATACAGTTTAAAACACATTCATCAAACAAAAGAAAACCAGGAATAGAGAAGAACGCCCTTAACTTGATAAAGAGTATCTAAAACCCTTACAGTTAATATCCTCCCTAATGATGAAACACAATGGTTTCCCCTAAGACAGTCTACTCAGAACAAATAAAATACTTAGGTATCTCTATATATAAAAGCCAAGAGACTGGAATAACCAGACGACCCGCCACTATGATGCGCACTGTGGTGGCCAACCGGCCCGATCGGGGCCCTGATCGCCCCCCCCATTCCCCAACCTCCCTCAGCCCCTTCCTCAGGTCGGCCTGGCCCCCGATGGGAGGGCGGGTGGGCTGGCCAGACCCCATCCATGCATGAATTTATGCACCGGGCCTCTAGTAGGTCTAATACAATATATACGACGTATTAACTAAAACTATGAAATACCGCTGAAGTAATCTAGGAAGAGATAAATGGGGCAGAACATTACACACAATAACATTTAAATTCCCCCCACATTGACACCGAGATTTCACCCGATTTCTACGAAACCCTTGGCAAGAGTTTTTAGCTATGAACAAGATTTTCCTAAGGTTACAGGAAAAGACACAGGCATCTGAATCGCTCATACACGTTAGAAAAGAGGACTAGCGGAGGAAGGATTGAGTCCCCGTGACCTGAAGACGTGTAGCTATAGGAATCAGGCTGTGTCCCTGGGGGCAGACTCCTAGATTCATGAAGCAGAGCAGAGAAACAAAACCAGCTCCCGTAGAGCCAACTGATCCAGGACACGGTGCAGCAGCAACCCAGTGGGCAGTGGGCGGTGTTTTCAGCAAATGCTGCTGCATTAACTGACCATCCATGGACCACACAGTGAAGGGCCCTCTACTTACACCTCACATATACTACACAATAGCTACACGTGGTCTAGAGAGTAAGTCCAAAACATAAAACTTTCAGAGGACCACATCAGAGGAAATATTTAGGAAATAGAGTTTGGTGAAGAGTCTTTAGACATGACCAGTCTTTAGGCATAAAAGGAAATAAAATTCTAATGCATTAAAAAAATAAAAAGCTTTTGCTATTCAAAAGTCCAGGTAATAAAAGACAAAGTACAAATAGGAAGAAAATATTTGCCAACCAAAACTCTGACAGAGGATTTATATCTGGAATACATAGAGAATTGTCGACCTCAACGTTTAAAAATCTGACTTTATCGTCACCTCAGAAAGCAGTTTACCAATTAGTGATAAAGTTAAACATACCCTTAAGCCATATGATTAACAATACCAGATGCCCTAGTAATTACTCACCTAGGTGCTTCCCAAGGCAGATGTGTGCTTGTGTGTGTGTGTGTGTGTGTGTGTGTGTGTGTGTGTGTGAGAGAGAGAGAGAGAGAGAGAGAGAGAGAGAGAAAGAGAGAGAGAGAGACATTTACACACATAAAACATCAGGCAAAATGTTTATGAATTCTTCCATTCCATTATTCCCCATGACCAGCCAGGGACCTGGCAGAGCTCTTCCTGAGATTGCCTATTACCTGTTTTTTTTAAGTAATTCTGTCTCTTTACATTTACTTTCCTGAAGCCACTGGGTCCTGGAGGGGTTGAAACCATGGCCAGCCTGGGCACCACCAGGCTGATCAACATGCACAAGCCTGAGGATGAGTACTTACTGCCCCCAGCATGCCCCACCTGGAATGCGCACCTTGTCCCCACAGCTCCCTGCTGGGGGACCCGGGGGGAGGGATGCTAGTTGCTATGGAAACATGACAATTCTGTGACGGGTACCAGCCTCCTTCTGGATACCACACATGCTCAGCTAGACTCCAGGGCTCTGAAATAGTTGGTCAAATGCATGTTGCCCCTCAGTAGTTATTTCGGTGGAGAGATGGGTTCCCAGGAGCTTCTTGCTCCACTTAAGGGACGAGGAGGGACACAGTATATCCATCATCTCTACGTTTCCTTTTCTTTTCTTAAAGCATTCGTTAGGCCCTAACTGGTTTGGCTCAGTAGTTGAGCGTCGACCTATAAACCAGGAGGTCACAGTTTGATTCCCGGTCAGGGCACATGCCTGGGTTGCAGGCTTGATCCCCAGTGTGGGGCATGCAGGAGGCAGCCGAGCAATGATTCTCTCTCATCATTGATGTTTCTCTCTCTCTGTCTCTCTCTCTCTCTCTCTCTCTCTCTCTCTCTCACTCTCTCTCTCTCTCTCTCTCGCTCCCCCTTTCTCTCTGAAATCAATAAAAATAAATGAAAAGTGAAGCATGCCTTAGAGTTCCCGGTTCAGAGAGGCATAGCGTGTAAGCTGGTAAGTGGTGAAGTAGGAGGAAATCGGAGTGCTTTCCTCAGCTGTGCAGGGAGAGTCTAATCCTGTGCTTTCTGAGCAGCATGCGCGGAGCTGGCTCCAGCCTGCAGCAGTGACGTGCGATGATAAACGCATATTCATGTCGGCGGTCATCCTTATGTTAGGGAAGCCGCATGTGCTGCGGGAGACGTACCACAAGCTTTATTGTTTCACAGGTTGGGTGTCAGGAACAAAGATACTCTGTTGCATGATATTTAAGTAAAATTTAGAAAGGATTCCTAACTGGTTTGGCTCAGTGGATAGAGCGTCGGCCGCGTACTGGAGGGTCCTGGGTTGGATTCTGGTCAAGGGCATGTACCTTGGTTGCGGGATCGATCTCCAGTGGGGGGCATGCAGGAGGCAGCTGATCGATGTTTCTCTCTCATCAATGTTTCTAACTCTCTATCCCTCTCCCTTCCTCTATGTAAAATCAATAAAAAATAATATATTTTAAAAAAAACGTAGAAAGGATTTCTCAGGTGGGTTCCAGGAAGGGTGAGCTCTCATTTTGACTTTTGTGTTGATGATACCTGTTGCCACTTGCTGAATGCCACCAGGTGTGCCCGTGGCGGGCCGCACTTAGCACATGAGAGTGCCATCCTACCTGAGGAAGGCGGGGTCCCTGCTGGCCACGTGCTTATACCAACGTGAGAACGCCTGGTCATGAGGCTCCCACAGCATGGGCAGACTTCTCCAAGATGGAGCCTCGGACACGCCCAGGGGCAAGCCAGCGCACCTGTCCCTCCTCCTCACTGTGGTCACTGGCTGTTAGGAATGGTCACTGCCACCAGGCGGCACTGCACCGTCGGACACTGTGCCCAGTTTTCTGATGGGTCCCCAGGGCCAGGCCGCTGCTCTTGCTCCCACGAAGACTGAAGCTGGAAGAGGACACCCTCACTGGCTGGCCACCCAACAGTCCTGACTTGGCCTGGCTCTCAGCGCACTGGCTCTGCCTCAATGTTTTTGTGTGTTATTTTAAATTAGAGGCCCGATGCACAAAATTCGTGCAAGAGTGGGCCTTCCTTCCCCCCCGGCTGCCGGCACCAGCTTCCTTCTGGCATCCAGGACCCAGGCTTCCTCGCAGCCCGCCTTCATCTGGAAGGTCTTCCAGAAGGATGTCCAGAAGAACATCTGGTCTAGTTAGCATATTATGCTTTTATTATTATAAACTAGAGGCCCAGTGCACAAAATTCATATACTCAGGGGGGCGGGTCCCTCAGCCCAGCCTGCACCCTCTTGCAGTCTGGGAGCCCTTGGGGGATTTCTGACTGATAGCTTAGGGCGGGGAGCAGGCCTAAGCCATCAGTCAGACATCCTTAGTGCTGCCGTGGGTTTGGGAGAGGCTCCCGCGACCGCTGCTGCATTCACCAGCCGTCAGCCCAGCTCAGGGCTTCTGGCTGAGTGGCACTTCCCCTGTGGGAGCACACTGACCACCAGGGGGCAGCTCTTGCATTGAGTGTCTGCCCCCTGGTGGTCAGTGTGCATCATAGCAACCGGTTATTCCACTGTTCGGTCGATATGCATATTAGCCTTTTATTATATAGTATCTTTTATTTCTAGAAGTTCCACTTTGCTCTTTTTTTATTTTATATACATATTTGTATTTATTTCAGAGAGAAAGGGAGAGGGAAAGAGAGATAGAAGCATCAGTGATGAGAGAGAATCATTGACTGGCTGCCTCCTGGATGCCCTCCACTGGGGATCAAGCCAGAAACCCAGGCATATGCCTTTGAGTGTAATTGAACCCAGGACTCTTTAGTCCACAGGCCAACGCTCTATCCACTGAGCAAAACCAGCTAAGGCACACTTTGTTCTTTTATATATCTTCTATTTATCTCTTTATTATGTTCATGCTTTCCTTTAAGTTCCTCGACATATTTATAATAGCTGTCTAAAATTCTTGTCTGCTTTTAATCATTATTTTTTTAGTCTATTTATATTTCTTGATTTTGATTCCCACTTTCCTGCTTCTTCCCAGAAACTGCTAAGCGTCTAAATTTTTTGTTCTTCTTTTAAAGAGCAGCTATACTTGGAAGACAGTTAAATAGCCTTCAGATCAGCTTTCAAGACTTGAATGTAAGCTCTGTTGGTAGGGACTTATGGTGGCCTTTAATCTAGGGCCATTTAGCCTTAATATCAAGGCATGGCCCTTCTGGGGTCTCTAGTAACTGTACCAGATGTTCAAAAATGTCTCATTACTGTGTGGCATCAGAACTCTACCTTCTCTCAGTTCTTTGTTGGTGCTGGGACTTGTTTAGCCTATAGCTTCCTAGGAGTTTGTTCTGTTCTCACTAATCGTTCTTTGACCAACAACTTGAAATCTCATTCTAAGTATGCAGGGCACAGTATTCAGCTAGAGACTCAATGAGACCCATGCAGATGTTTGGGGCTCTTTCTCTGGGCAATACCCTTCTCTCTGATACACTGGCTCAGAAAGTCCAGCCCCTGCAGCCTCTCTGATCCCACCTCAGTGAGACCACCATGCTCTGCTTAGAATCCCCTTCCACGTACTATTTTCCAGGCAGTAGGTCAGCGATATGCACATCAGGGCTCTCTCCCTTTCTTTCCCTTCTCCAAGTGATCAATATGCTGCATTGCCAGTTGTTCAATATTTGCAAACACATGTTTCATAGTCTTTGTCCAGTTCTGTCTTTATTTACAATGAAGAAAGGCACCCAGGACCCAGGCTTCCCTTGCAGCCCTGGCTTCATCCGGAAGGACATCTGGAAGGATGTTCAGTCTAATTAGCATATTACACTTTTATTATTATAGACTAGAGGCCGATGCACAAAAATTTGTGCACTCAGGTGGGGGGTTTCCCTCAGTCCGGCCTGTGCCCTCTCGCAGTCTGGAACCCCTCAGGGGATGACCACCTGCTGGCTTAGGCCCGCTCCCCAGGGGTTTGGGGCTGCTCCCCAGGGGATTGGGCCTAAGCTGGAAGTCAGACATCCCTCTGGCAGCCCAGGAGCCCTCTGGGGATGTCCACTTGCTAGTGGGGACCAGGCCTAATCTGCAGTCAGACATCTTTAGTGTTGCAGAGGAGGCAGGAGAGGCTCCCACCACCATTGCTGTACTGGCAGCTGTCAGCCTGACTTGTGGCTGAGCAGAGCTTCCCCATTGTGGGGAGCACACTGACCACCAGGGGGCAGCTCCTGCATTGAGCGTCTGCCCCCTGGTGGTCAGTGTGTGTCATAGTGACCAGCCATTCCTAGTTGTTCTGCTGTTAGGGTCAGTTTGCATATTACCCTTTTATTATATAGGATAGAGGCCTGGTGCATGGGTGGAGGCAGGCTGGCTTGCCCTGAAGGGTGTCCTGGATCAGGGTGAGGGTCCTGCTGGGGTGCCTGGCCAGCCTGGGTGAGGGCTGATGGCTGTTTGAAGGCTAGCCACAGCCCCTTCAGGGTGGGGGGTTCTGCTGGGGTGCCTTAGCTAGCCTGGGTGAGGAGCTGATGGCTGTTTTCAGGCTGGCCACAACCCCTTCAGGATGGGGGTCCCCACTGGAGTGCCTGGCCAGTCTGGGTGAGGGGGTGATGGCTGTTTTCAGGCTGACCAAGCCCCCCAGCCACCCAAGCTCCCAGTGGAGGCTGGCTGGAAGCTGGTATCTGGGCTTTATTTATCTTCTATAATTGAAACTTTGTTACCTTTTGTGGAAGCCACAGCCAGCCAGGGCCGGCGGGAAGCTTGGCTTCCTCCATTGCTGGGGCAACCAAGCCTCCTGCTTGCTCCAGCTCTGTGGCAGCTGGCCGTCATCTTGGTTGGGTTAATTTGCATATAGTTGCTCTGATTAGCTGGTGGGCGTGGCTTGGAGCATAGCAGAGGTGCGTTCAATTTGCATGTTTCTCTTTTATTAGATTAGATGTCCTCTTTAGCCTCTGGTCATAAGCCCATTTCCAAGGTCTGAAAATGCATTACAGAGGCCTGGTGAGGGGAGGCGTGAAGCAGCAATGAGGAAAGGATGTCCCCATTAGTGGTGCTGGGTCGATAATTATTCATATGGAAAAATATGCAACTGACTTTTGACTCAAACCATTCAAATAGCAATTTCAGAACTAAGTCATCGACAATAATAGCATGTAAGAACAGAAGGAGTCACCAAATGTTAAATATTCTAAAGTACTAAAAATACTGATGTTTTAGATGTTGTAAATTTAAATGAAAATGGTAACATTTTTCAAGATAAATGATATAAATTTTATCCTTAATTTTCATAAATAAGCTCTCATTCAATCCCCAAAATAGAAAAAAACCCCAAACAAACCACAAAACAAAGCAAAAAAACCTGAATAAACAAAAACACGCATATGATGATAGAAAGAGCCCATAAAAATCAATAATCACAATACCAAAGATGGAATAAACTCATAATTTAGAATATAGAGATGGTAACATTATCCAAAAATGCAGATGAAATAGTCACATAATAGTACAAGAAACAAGCACTCAATGTAAGAACAGAGAATCCTTAGACATAAGAAGGATAGCGACCAAAAAGAAGTCAAGATGCCTATGTAGGACTTTAAGGGGAAAATGGGATAAGTACAGTCAACAGATCACCCCCCGCCCCCCAAGCAGACAGACTAGTTTTAAACTGGTATGTAATACATGTGACTAATCTATTCAATTAAATCCCAGCAAAAGACTTTCTTCAGGTAAATCTGAAAAATGAATGATGATATCTCCACATGGGTGGGTTTCTTCTTTAGGAAGAAGAAATAGGAGGGGAGCCTTTCTAAGGGGCAGCAGGGCCCTGATGCATGTTTGTGACATCAGTGTGGTGCTGACCCAGGACGGAGGTGGTAGCAGAGTGCCGAGTGTGCCAAAGAGCCATTCAACACGAGCTCCCGGAACTCCAGTGAGGCTAGACAAGGCGACGTCAACAAATGGTGCATCACAGAAGATTAAATATTCAGGGGAAAGTGTAACATGCTCAGGAAAAAAGTAGAAAATGTATATTCAGGAAAGATATTCCTGAAGTACAACAGCAGGACCCACAGAGATTGCAGCATCATGACGTTAAGGTGTTCAAAACACAGGACCAAAGTGATAATGGTTTGTGCAGATATAGAAGCATAGACAGATGTAAATGCAGATAACACAGACACACATGTATGCAAATAATTCTAAAACTCCAGAAGAAAAACAAAGTCACAATGAACTAAAGTTAAGAATACAAGAACATGAGACGTTGAGATGGAGAATAACTTCGCATGTGAGGTAAGCCTCACTACGAGCAAGTAAACTGAAAATTAAAACTAAAGTGAGACGATAATTTACATTTATAAAACTGGCAAGACTTAATGTCTCTAAACATTAAGACACAATTTAGCAAAATGTAATGAAATTTAACAGATGAATAAATATGCATACATTTAAATAAAAAATCATTCTTCCAGTTGTGCATACCTTACCATAACTCTCAAAACATGTGCAAGTGGGGAAATATAAATTACAGCCCATAATGGTATTTGTTTTAGTGAAAAAAAATGGAGGTACATTTTTTGAAAAAACAGTATACTATGAAGTAAAGCCTCCTAAAAATT
>NW_005871852.1:58273-59472 GCF_000147115.1 Myotis lucifugus | reverse complement strand
CGAAGGCTCACTACGGAGCATCCCTCCATCCCAAACAAGACTGAATCATGGAAAAATCGAATGGCCATGAAAGAGCCATGTGATGGTGCAGAGCTGGACACATGCAGGTCCAGCTTGGGAAGCGGGTGCAGATGGATGAACTTGGACCCCTTCTCTCACTGGCCAGCCACCTGGGGATGCATGTGTGCCCATTCCGGCAGACAGAGGGATATCAGGAGGCAGCGTTCTCCTGACATGGCCAGCTCTGCCAGGGAGGCCCAGCAGACCCACACTACTGGCGCCTCTTATCCACGGGGTCCCTTCCAGACCCCCAGTGCACGCCTGAAACCACAGATGGTACCCAACCCCACTTAAACAGTGATTCTTCTTACACATACATCCTGTAATTAAGTGCATTTGATAAATTAGGTACAGTGAGAGGTTAACAATCTACACTAATAAAAGAGAAAGATGCAAATTAACCATCACTCCATCACTCTGCTACACCCACAAGCCACGCCCACCAGCCAATCAGGAGTGAGTATGCAAATTAACCCAACTAAGGTGGCAGTGGCCACAGAGCTGGAGTGAGCAGGAGGCTTGGGTTGCTCCTGGCGATGGAGGAAGCCAAGCTTACCACCTGCCCTGGCTGGCCCTGGGCTCCACTCAAGGCTACAAAGTTTCAATTATAGAAGATAAATAAATCCCAGATACCTGCTTCCAGCCTGCTCTGGCCTCCACTCAAGGAGGTGCAGAAAAAAAAAAGAAAAAAAGGAGAGGCTGGGAGCTTGGGTCATCGGGGGGCATGGCCAGCCTGAAAACAGCCATCAGCCCCTCATCCAGGCTGGCCAGGCACCCCAGTGGGGACCCTATCCTGAAGGGGGTGTGGCCAGTCTGAAAATGGCCCTCAGCACCTCATCCAGGCTGGCCACAACCCCATGGGGTGAGGGTCCCCACTGGGGGGCTTGACCAGCCTGCAAATAGCCATTAGCCCCTCACCCAGGCTGGCCAAGCACCCCAGACCCCCACCCTGATCTGGGACACACTTCAGGGCAAACCAGCCGGCCCCCACCCATGCACCAGGCCTCTATCCTAATATAATAAAAGGGTAATACGAAAATTGACCCTAACAGCAGAAAAAATGGGAAATGAACTGGTCCTAATGAACAAACTTGACCACCAGGGGGCAAACGCTCAATGAGGGAGCTGCCTCCTGGTGG
>NW_005871852.1:39691-58173 GCF_000147115.1 Myotis lucifugus | reverse complement strand
GGTCAACCAGCATCTTCCGGACATCTGACTTCCTTCTGGACAAGGCCACGGTGGCAGGGGCTGAGGCAGAGGCAGTTAGGAGCAATCAGACCAGCGGGGGAGCAAGCAGTTAGGGGTTATCAGGCTGGTGGGGGAGCAAGCAGTGGTGGGCGATCAGGCTGGCAGGCAGGTGAGCGGTTAGGAGCCAGTACAGCAGTGGTGGTGGGAGTGCATATGGGGAAGGGAGAAGAGAGAAGGAAAAGGGTGGGTGTGCTCCTGGGAGGGAGAGGCACGGGGTCCTCCATTCTGAGGGTGTTAAGGGCTGAGATGTTACGTGAGTTCCCAGGGGAAGACCTCAATAGAACATGCAGCAGCTTTCCAAGTGTGTCTTTTCAAGGCTGTGGTCACCACTGATTGATTGGTGGCACCAGGATAGGGGGTCACTATCCAATGCAGCTGGTCCTGAGGTCAGTGTGGCTGGTTTTATTGCTCTTCTGTGCCTGGAGCTGAAATACAACCAAGTGGTCCTGGATTGTAAGAGGGATGTCTGACTGCTTGTTTATTAAGCCTGATACCTGCATGTCCCTCTGAAGAAAAAATGATTGGGCCTAAACCAGCAGTTGAACATCCACCAAGGGGTGCCAGATTGAAGAGGGTGCAGGCCAGGCTGAGGGACACCCTCCCTTGTGCTTGAATTTTGTGCACTGGGCCTCTAGTATACTATAAAGAATGCATATGTGAATGCATCTCTCTCTCACCCTTCCTCCAGTGATGCCCACCTGAGGAGATGAAGCAGGTAGGTGACTTGGTATCAGTCTGCTTTGACCTCCTGACATCCATCACAAGCGCTCACAGCTTCTCTATGGGTATCGGAATCCCCAGCATCACTGCTCTTGCCCTTTGGGGCTGTTGGGAAGTGAAATGAAGGCACTCAGAACTCAAGTACTATGATCCATCTTGGATTGTCCACGTGAGAACAAGCTGGCTGCAGGGTGCCTAAGGGTCTGAGTGCCTACAGGGGTGGACACTGGGACAGAGAGATGGTCATGTCCCAGGTGGGGTGGAACAGGACTCCTGACAGTCCATCGCACGCCTCAGAACTGCAGCAATTTAAAGCTTATGACATAGTTTGTCTCCACCAGGTACAAGCCCTACTTGAACTCAGGGAATACCACCTCTAGACACCATCGCCACCTCCTTCCATGCCCAGGCCTCATGGCCCCTCTGACAGAAAGCAAGGATCTCTTGGCTCTGAAGAAAAAAATGTTGCCCCCTTTCAGCAGGAAGCAGCTACAGAAGAGACCCTGCTCGCCTTTTCTCTGAAAGAATTCAGGGCCAAGATTCTTGATGGAGAATGGGGTGGGAAGTTAGACAGACATGAGCAGAACAAGGACAATGAATGGGCAGGTACGGAAGGTTGCCATGGTGGACAACCCGAGGTGCCTAGCAATGGACAATCAATTGTAGGGTGGGACCCTGCCCCCAGGGTGACCTGTCCTCCCCTAGCACGTCCTGGACCCCCTGACCTTCCCTCCAGAGACAACATTGAGGCCTTGGTTGTATTTCAGCTCCAGGCACAGAAGAGCAATAAAACCAGCCACACTGACCTCAGGACCAGCTGCATTGGATAGTGACCCCCTATCCTGGTGCCACCGATCAATCAGTGGTGACCACAGCCTTGAAAAGACACACTTGGAAAGCTGCTGCATGTTCTATTGAGGTCTTCCCCTGGGAACTCACGTAACATCTCAGCCCTTAACACCCTCAGAATGGAGGACCCCGTGCCTCTCCCTCCCAGGAGCACGCCCACCCTTTTCCTTCTCTCTTCTCCCTTCCCCATATGCACTGCCCCTCAAGTGTGTTACCATCACTTTCCTCACTCCCAAGCTCCAACAGCCCTTCCTTTGCCTCCATAACTCATTTCCTCAGCCCAGCTCTTCTATGAATCACTTCTTCTACCTCTGTGATTTTATAAATAAACTAGAGGCCTGGTGCATGAAATTTATGCACTGGGGGAGGGGTCCTTCAGCCCAACCTGCACCCTCTCACAGTCCAGGAGCTCTGCGATTGGTCGCCTCAAAGAGGTAGGCTCTGCCCACCCGACTGGGGCTCCACGTTGGATTCCCCTCGCAGAGGGTGCACCCCCCACCTGCTGCAGCCCGCTGGTCAGTGGCGTGGGCCTCCCTCTGCAGGGTGATCATGGGGCGATGGCCGGGCCCCCAACCAATCACATCACACCCACCTTGGCTGGCCTGGCACAAGTGGGTGTCATAGCATGGTCAACTGGATGGTCTTTCCATTGTTCAGCCATTCTGTCGATTTGCATATTATGCTTTTATTATTATTATTGATGTTTTCTTATTTAAAAAAAATGTTTAAAAATGCCCAGCCGGCACGGCTCAGTGGTTGAGCATTGACATATGAACCAGGAGGTCACAGTTTGATTTCCAGTCAGAGCACATGCCTGGGTTCCAGGCTTGATTCCCAGTAGGGGTTATGCAGGAGGCAGCTGATCCATGATTCTCTCTCATCATTGACGTTTCTATCTCTCCCTCTCCCTTCCTCTCTGAAATCAATAAAAATACATTTAATTTTTTTAATAAAGCTTATGAAGTGCGTATTTCTGGAATTTTCCATGTAATCTTTAGGGTTGACATGGACTTTGAGGCACTGGGGATAGTCATCATTATCCAGGCGTGATGTTAATTATTTCCTAACGAACATCTGGCCGGCTTTGTGTGGGCCTCCCCCTCCCGGGCATCCACAGCTGTCAGAGATAATGAGCCCCTTCCCAGCAGCAAACCACGTTTCCTAAGACAGTGAGCAGTGCCCTGACGGAGGCTGCCCGAGGGTGAGGGGGGCCGTGGTGACCTGCCCTTGATCAGTGGAGGTAGAGTGGGGACCACAAAGAATAAAGGGGCACCCTACCCCACCCCACCCCAGGGGAACAGCAAAGTCTCCCAGAGCCCAGGTCAGCACTGTGTTCTCCAAGAGGCTGTGGGAGGAAGACCTAGCGGAGAACGCTCCCCAAGCCCCCTGGCCCTCAGCGCCGCCCTGGAGGTGAGGGTCGGCTTGAGACACACCGAGGCCTGGAGACCCGGTGCCCCTTGTCCAGCTGGCAGCATGGGCAGTGCTTCATTTTTCTAAAAATACTGCTCGTGAGGGTACTTCCCAGCCACTCTAAAGCACTGGCCCGGGCAGTGTGCCCTCTGGGTCACTCCTGCCAGGTTAGCAGGAGATGCCAGGGGAGGAGCCTGTGTGGCCTCCATGCCCAGGTGTTGCAGGGAGAGTGGGCTCAGGGCCTGTCCAGCTCTCCCCTCGGGTCCCAGGACACTGCAGCCACCTTGGCCTCACACACTAACTCGGAGGCACAGGTGCCACCTTCTGAACTCGTTTCCTTCTGAGGAGGGTCCCTCTGCCTCGGGACTTACCGCCAAGGAGAGGCGGGGCCCTTATCACAGGTCTGCTCAGGCCGGGACCTAGGCAGGCACGGAGCCAGGGCCCTGCGTGACCAACGTCAGAAAGCCTCCTGGCTTTTGTCATTTTCCCCCCAAACTTTTAGTTTTCTTCCCTCCATCCTAAGCTTTCATTTAATAGCTCACATTGGAGGTTGTTTTGTTTTTTGTTTTTGATATATATGTTTTTACTGATTTCAGAGAGGAAGGGAGAGAGATAGAAACATCAATGATGAGAGAGAATCATAGATCAGCTTCCTCCTGCACGCCCCACGCTGGGGATGGAGCCTGCAACCCGGGCATGTGCCCTGACTAGGAATCAAACTGTGACCTCCTGGTTCATAGGCCGATGCTCAACCACTGAGCCACGGTAGCCGGGAGAGTTGCTGTTTTTTACAGCATAGTTTTTACAGGTTTGTGAGCAAACATATCTGCATATCTGACCACAGTGGATTGTAGGATCTGGCTGATGGGTAGGAAGTTAGAGGGTGTGTAGGTTACTTGATCACTGCTTTCCCCCCAACAAATAACACAGTTGCTCAGCCCACGTGGGGGGTGGGGGAGGGAACCACCACGCCTTGCGGAGAAATTATCTGATACGGCACAAACATTGCTTAGAAAGGTGTTAATTAAGAGTTCTGCTGCTCTACATATAGAACTATGCCTGACACCTGTGTTTATGTGAATATATAAATTGGGGATTTTCATATGAGTGTATGTTTGAGACAGATACAGAGGCAGAGAGAGAGAAAGAGAATATGAGACGGTGTTTAATTATCGTCTCTGGGTTGCAGTGTTGAGAAAGGTCTGTTTAGTTAAAGTCGGCATTTTTACTTAGAATATTTCGTAATCGCTATACTCTACCCTTTTAACCAGTTAGAGCCACAACTTTTAACCGGGGCCAGGTGACCCCTTGGGGGAAATAATCTTTGTGTGTAGTTCTTGTTTTCTCAGGACACGGCCCTCAATGGTAGCGAGCTCAATGCGTGGGGAATGCATCCTTAGTGTGATCTGAGGACGGGGCTGCCAATGAAATAGCATGAGTTGCGATAATATAAATGCCCCAAATCAAATTCGATTACGATCTTTGATGTTCTTAAACTCGCCGTATTTCATGAGATGACGAAATGGCCCTCAGCTTGTATAGGCTGAGCCCATGACAGAACACTCGTTCTTGGACACGATGATGAATGGGCTGTAGCTAGGAAGACGTGTGGGCCACTTTGGACAGACCTCCCACCCCCACCAGGGCTGCAGAGTCCTTAGCTGGGAGCTGGGAGCCAGGAGCGTCTTACTGAGTCTACAAAAGCTGGGGGCCTTCTCCAGGGATTTGGCAGGACCGGAGGACAAGCAGACAGAACTACGTCCTCAGGTTAGTGTTTAGAACAGCGGTTCTCAACCTGTGGGTCGAGACCCCTTTGGGTGTCAAACGACCCTTTCACAGGGGTCGCCTAAGATCATTGGAAAACACATCTATAATTACATATTGTTTTTGTGATTAATCACTATGCTTTAATTATGTTCAATTTGTAACAATGAAAATACATCCTGCATATCAGATATTTACATGACGATTCATAACAGTAGCAACATGACAGTGATGAAGTAGCAAAGAAAATAACTTTATGGTTGGGGGTCACCACCACATGAGGAACTGTGTTAAAGGGTCGCGGCATTAGGAAGGTTGAGAACCACTGGTTTAGAAGGAGACTGTGCACTTGTGTGTTTCAAAGAAAGAGAAATGTCACAGTTTCCTAGCGATCAGGGCTGAATGCCCCAGTTCTAACGTTCCCCTGAGAAAGAGAAACAGGCGTGTCCGCTCGCAAGCGGCGACATAGACAGAGATGGCGTCATGACGTGTCTTCAGTCTCTGTTCTACGCTGGTTTTCCTTCAGCAGTGCTGTTCTTTCCTGTTGCGTTCTGTACTTGTTTACCAGAAAGCAGTGTGTTTCATATGACAGTAACTTCTTCATCACCACTGATTGTAATAGCGAGAGTCCGAGATGAAAATAATGTCACGAAGAGTCCCGGACAGGCAGGACTGGGCCAGACAGACTTGTCAGCAAATGTAAATGCAAACCGCACCTCTGCCCACTCACCGGCTTGCGTATTTGCTATGAAGTTACCTGCTAATCACTTTGACACACATGTTATCTGGTGTAAGGACACTGAGTGAGGTCCCCCCATGGACACTAAGTTCCCCTCAAAGACACTGATTGAGGTCCCCCCACGGACACTGGGTGAGGTCCCCCCACGGACATGAGTGAGGTTCCCCCACGGACATGAGTGAAGTCCCCTCATGGACACTGAGTGAGGTCCCTCCACTGACACTGAGTGAGGTCCCCCCACAGACACTGAGTGAGGTCCCCCCATGGACACTGGGTGAGGTCCCCCCACGGACACTGAGTGAGGTCCCCCCACAGACACTGAGTGAGGTCCCCCCATGGACACTGGGTGAGGTCCTTTGAGCAGCAGACGGCAGGCTCTGTGCTTGGAGCACCAGGCGTGTGGCAGTGCCATGTCCTGGGCTTGGCTTAGCCTCTGCACAGGGCGTCTGAAGGGCCGCTGATGGCCAGGGCGGCACCTGACGGGGCCAGACTGAGAGAGGAGGGGGACAGGGTGGGGCATCTCCAGGGGAGTTTAGAGAAGATATGAAGCATCTCAAACTGACGAGATTCAACAGGAAATACTGTCTCCTCCTGTGACTCCAGCCGCAGTCACACAGGACAAAGGCATCAGGGGGACCTATGCCAGGCGCCCGCTGTAGGGCCTCCCGCGGCCTCAGATCCCGCAGCTCTGAGCTTCCCTGCATCAGAGCAGAGACTTTCTCAGCTACCTCCAAACCCTCCACAGGACGGGACTCCGTGTGGAGAGCAGCCGACTCTCAGGTGCAGGGGAACATGGGTGCCGGGGAACATGGCGTGTGTGTGTGTGTGTGTGTGTGTGTGTGTGTCTATTTCAGAGAGCGCCACTAAGATTTATAGAAAAATGTCTGCGGAGAGGACCACTTTATGTCCCAGTTTCACTGTTTCATTAAGAGAACGAACACCTTATCATAAAAGTTATAATTGATTATTTATACAATAACCATCGTATGGTTCTCACGTTTGTTGGGGTTTTGTGTGTGTGCTTTTTTGCCCGCAGGCAACATTGTCATTGGGCTGTATTTTGTTATTGCTGACGGTTTTTTGTTTCTTTTCCTTTGTATGGGATGTCAGATGAAATTGCACAGAGGCCTCGTTATTACAATTTTGGAGGTAAGAAAAGATGTTTCAACAATATTACAATTCATGAAGTCCCAGCCATATTTTAAATTGTTATTTCTACTTTTATCATTTCTCCTTAGAAATATTTCAGTGACTCACTTTCATCAAAATCAGTACAGTGTTGTCATATGTTACGTGTTTGTAATTATAAATTAAAACACTTTTTTAAAACTAGTTTTTATGAATTTAATTTAACATTTTGATCAAACAATCAGTTTTGCTATACTGATATCTATATTTTTTATATGGGTTAGGTTCTAGAAAACCAGTAACTTTTTGCTTTTACTTTTACTGTTCACTGGATGAACCAGATTCTGTCTGTTGGTGAAGATAATCCAGTCCGTCTCTTGCTTCGGTGCTATTTCTGTCTGCAGGAAGCATCTTGCATGAAGCAGACACGATTGCATCAATTGCTAAACTACAATCTTGATCACTTTCCGGCCTGGGTGTCTATATTTGCATTATCACGCATGTTCACGAACTTATTGTCGAGTATCGAGGTAGCTATCTGTGGATGAACTTTGTCAAATGTAAATGCTTGTGAGACCCCAGCGAGCATGAAGCCCGGGTAGCTGGTCGCACCTGTTCACATACTGACTCCCGCCCCACGGGGATGCTCAGACACCAAATGGCCGAGCAGTGTCATTAGGAGGCCTCGCCGGCCGGAATCTCATGTTCCAACCAACCCCTCCCCGCACTCTGTGAAGGAGGAGATGGCGCAGCCTGAGCAGCTGCCTGGCATGTCCTGACTAGCGGTTCTATTTTCCTCTGAGCCGCAGACATGAATCACAGTGAATTTGCTCTAGACCGTCCACTTCCGTGTAAAAATTATGTATGTTCTCCTGTGGAAGAAATGGTAGTGAAGATTAAAAATTTACATTCTCTGAGAAACCCCTCCTGCACTTGAATAAGTGATAGTTTAATCAACATAAATATTCAATGTTTGTACACATGTTTCTCAACCCAGCGTTCACCTTTGTATTTAAATAATCACACTCATTTGGGTAGAGCTATGGGCAAAGACAAATTCCCACAAATTATTCTAATAAACCACTGGATTGATGTCCACTGAGACCAAATATCAGATGAATCATTGCTCACATGCATTTCCACATAGAGTAATTCCAGATAGCAATAAAAGATCAATTTTTCCTGCTCAGAATTTCCCGAAGTTTCCCAACGTTAGTAGTTACACACTAACAGGAATTTCAGTGATAAAACTTCTGTGTCCTCAAAAGTTTTGGGGATTCCTAAGGGATTCCCAAGATTAAAAAAGCTTTTTTCCCAGCAGACTTCAAGACATTTGTGAAACCAACATGCATTCATTTTCATCACCAATTTGCTAATCCCAAATGCATGCGTCTCTGGCTGTGTGAGGAATGTTGTTTTTCTTGAGTTGAATAAAATGGGCTTTAGGAAACCCTGCGCTCTCCACCCCTCTCTGATGAAGACTAAGTTCTCTGTGTATTTTAATTTGTATAAAACAACGGTAGAATGACCACGCCCAAAACCACAGAGTCAAACTATCCCAACCTCACTGCTTGCTGGCTCCAGCAAGCCATCCTATATAAAATCCTAATAAATAAAACCCTAATATGCAAATCAACCAAACAGTGGAACGACTGGTCGCTATGATGCACACTGACCACCAGGGGGCAGATGCTCAGTGCAGAAGCTGCCCCCTTGTGGTCAGTGTGCTCCCACAGGGGGAGTGCCATTCAGCCAGAAGCCGGGCGCACGGCTGGTGTGGGAGCAGGCCTAAGCCAGCAGGGGCACATCCCCCAAGCGGTCCAGGACTGTGAGAGGGCTCAGGCCAGGCTGAGGGACCCCACCCGCCCCAGTACATGAGTGTCATGCACCTGGCCTCTAGTCTTTTTATAATTTAAAAAATCCACATTCCACGCTCGCTCTGGAAATTTTAAGAGTAGGGCCAGTGTCTGCTTTTCTGCAGCAGCATCCTATGGTGAAACTGCATTTCCTCTTGGAGCAGTTAGGGTTCATAGCACACGCCCCCTTTGTTCACAGGGATACAGTCCAAGACCCCAGTGGGTCCTAGGCATGCACACTCTTCACTGAAAGGAAGCTCTTCCCAGCTTCTCCTTGGCAGATCCAAGTTGCCAGCATCACCGCTCTTGTGCTTTGTGGCCACGGGGAAGTGGAAGGAATGTTACTGCGCCCTGCACTGCGGCCTGAGACAGCCGACCTCTTCACCAGAGGTCACTAGGCGGCTGACGATGGAGGGTCCACAGTGAGCACACCCTGGACAAAGGGCCGGGAAGAAAGCGACAGTGGGAGCTGTCACGGTGCTACTCAGAACGGAGCACAGTTTAAACGAATTAATTGTTTATTTCTGGCCTTTTCCTCTTACTGTTTTAGGACTGAGGTTGACCGCAGATCATAGACCACAGGTAAGAGGGGATGACTCAGCTCTTTTTGTCTGGCCAGAGGGAGGGCGCCACGGCTTAGGCCTATTCAAGATTTTCCACCTATTTTTCTGTGCAGTTGAGTTTCCGAGGTTGAAACCATGCGAGCCAACCTCTCCAGGGACTTTCCTTTCTGTGCAGTTGAAAGACTTATTGGGATGGGGGAGGGGCTGATGGGATTGTTCAGGTTGGACATCGGCCTGGGCCTCCTGGACAACCTTCTGGAGATCCTGGAGGCGGACATTCCTGCCAGTTTCCACTGGAACCCACAGCGGGGAAGGGCCTCCGGCAGCCCGAACAGCAGGCAGGGACTGTTGCTCTTGCTTAATAACGTGAGAGACGGAATGCTGGTTATGCCTGTGTAGAGAGGAGTTTGCTCTGTGGAGCTTCTGGAAACTACAATAAATGAATCTCAGAGAATTAAATCTCCAGGGAACACTTCTCCTCTTGAGATGGAGCCCAGGGCATGAAACGGAGCCATTTGGAGACGAAGTTTCTCAAATACTGTTTCCAAAAGACCATGCGGTGTGTTTCCCTTCAAACTGAAATATTTTGTGCAAGTCAGACACAGGGTGGCTATGGGCAGGGCCCCCGGCGTCATCGAGGGCCTCGAGCAGGAAGGACGGGCTGCCTCTGCTGGGGTTCCTCCCTCCTCTCGCCCCCGTGGCCGCCTGGGGCTGTCTGTGCTCAGCTGGCTGAGGGGTGTTGGCCCCATGTGTGGATTTCAGCAGCGCATGCTCCTATGTGGGTGAACCTGACGTGGAGGAGCAGGCTTTTGAGGGGGATGCATGATTGTTCGTGAGTGAGAGTTGGCCAGAGATACGGATGCACATAAACCATGGACTCATGTTTGACCTAGAACAGTGATGGCGAACCTATGACACGCGTGTCAGAGGTGACACGTGAACTCATTTTTTTGGTTGATTTTTCTTTGTTAAATGTCATCTAGATATGTAAAATAAATATCAAAAATATAAGTCTTTGTTTTACTATGGTTGCAAATATCAAAAAATTTCTATATGTGACACGGCACCAGCGTTAAGTTAGGGTTTTTCAAAATGCTGACACGCCGAGCTCAAAAGGTTCGCCATCCCTGGCCTAGAACAAGCATGTCGAACTCAGGCTAACACGGGCCAAATAAACGAGGCATGCGGCCTGCGGACTGAGTTTGACATGCTTGACCTAGACCAGCGGTTCTCAACCTGTGGGTCTCGACCCCTTTGGCGGTCAAACGACCCTTTCACAGGGGTCGCCTAAGACCATCCTGCATATCAGATATTTACATGACGATTCATAACAGTAGCAGCATTACAGTTATAAAGTAGCAACGAAAATAATTTTATGGTTGGGTCACAACATGAGGAAATGTGTTTAAAGGGCCAGAAGGTTGAGAACCACTGACCTAGACGGTCAGGGTGTTGGAAGAACAAGACTGAGGAACAATGACAAGGGTCACTGGGAAAGGGGGTAAGGATGGGAACAAGTGCACGGAGGACCGAGGACCGCATGGCAGGTGAGGCCCTTTGCCATGAGAAGGTGAGCATTAGGACTCGGGCTCTGAGTCTACACCTGCTGTCACTTGGCAAGGTCGCTGACCATGTGGTACCGGAGGCGGGGCTGCCACTGAGGTGAGGCCTGGGCTCACAGGATGGGCCTCCGCACATCAGCACGGGTCTCGGCCTTCCAGGCTCCCAGGACCCTGGGGGAAGCAGCAGCGGGTCCCCACTGGCTTACCAAGCTCGGGTGCTGTTCTTATTGGCTTAACTGCTGCTCATCTCTGGTTTCCCCAGGTGCAGACTGTGCAGGAGGATTTGCATACATTAGCTTATCTGCAGGTGCTCCCAGGAGACCTGGGAGGGGAGGAGAAGGAGGTGCCTGTGCTCAGCTGCCCAGGGAGGTTGAAGGGGAGCCCCTCTGACACCAGGTGCTCCACCAGAGCCCAGTGGGGCTCACTCGAGGCACAGGCCAGGATGTATCCACGTGGGTTTCCTCTAGTCCAGGGGTGGGCAACCTTTTTGTGAGTGCGTGCCAAAACCAGTAAAATCTCTGACTCAAAATTCTTCTGCGTGCCAACCCTAATTTTTTGAGAACATGTTACGCCTACTTGATATCTCTTAAGGTGTACGTATGTGAAGAACCTTGAAGAAATAGTAAAATTCATTCGAGCGACAAAAAAACAGTATATGATGATGAAAAATACATTTATTTTTTAATGTATACGTGTTATCTAAAATTATTTATTTATCTAAGATGCACCTACACTGAGTTTATCTGAAAAATAAAAAAGTCGATATTAAGAAAAAAAATTGTAAATGGAAGATTATAAGAGAGGGTTCCGCATGCCAGCAAAAGTTACTGGCGTGCCATGTTTGGCACACGTGCCAGGGGTTGCCCACCCCTGCTCTAGTCCCTCTTCCACAGCTGCCCCAGGGGCAATGCATTCCCTGGCACGTCCACGTGACCAGGACACAGCAGGTCCCAGAGCAGGCGACACCCTCAGGGAAGGGGTCCCAGAGGTGGCAGTCGGAATAGACTAATGTGGGGGTGGCTCAGTGGTTGAGCATCAACCCATGAACCAGGAGGTCACGGTTCGATTCCCGGTCAGGCCTCATGCCCGGGTTGCAGGCTCCATCCCCAGTGTGGGGTGTGCAGGAGGCAGCCGATCCATGATTCTCTCTCATCACTGATGTTTCTGTCTCTCTCTCCCTCTCCCTTCCTCTCTGAAACAATAATAATATACATGTATTTTTAAAGTGACAATAATGTTTAATACCAATAGGGCCTTTGCAGTTCACCGACGCCATCTACCACCCATTTCATCCGCTTAGTGAGACACAGTTTATCCACACCGAGTCACACACACTGCTGGGGCCAATTCCTGATTGGGACAAAATGAGTGTCTTCGTGTTGTTGTTATATTTTTGTTTCATTTCCTCAAACTTCTTCACCATCTTCATCTTTTAGGGTGAAATACTAAAATAGTCTAACTGTTCTCCTGTGAAGGTTACCATCTTCTGTGGAGAGCTGGATTATTACATCACGCGAAAGAAGGTCAATGAGGTAATTATGTGGGGAGATGCTCTGTGATGTTTAATTGCTCTGATGATTTCGGTTAATGAATTCCATAAATTCACTCACATTTAAAGATCCAACAGCACTAACTGTCTGAACTGAAAAGAGCTAGGGATGCATCAGGTAAACGGATTTATTTTCATATGTTATATTTTCAGATAAAAAGTATTTCTTGAGTAAACCCATCCATAACATAGAACAAATTTCATCTCATTCTAAATGATATTTAAATTTGAATCTTCATATTTCACCGCAGAATGTAAGATATAACCAATTTTTTTCACGTTGAGTGTGTCTTATGTGTAAGGCCACTTAGCAATGCTGCATATCTAGTATAAATATTACATCTTATGCCTAAATTAATCATATCACTTGGAACATGATGGCCTTTTGTAGAAAGAGTTCTAGGAAAAAGTGATTGCATCATCAGAAGAATATTACGCACCAATTACAATGAGTAAACATAGCAGTAGTAACATCCATTCACAGGAATACTGTTTAAAAAACACATCTGGTTAACTCAAGTACACCTTACAGTGGTTTTTAACCTTGTCTGCACATTAGAATCATCTGCGAATCTTTGTTATGGGGTGAGGCCACAACATTAGTAACAAAGAAACAGAATTTCCAGAGGATGAGGCCCAGAAATCAGGATTTTATAAAGATTCCCAGGCGATTCTAATGTGCAGCCAAGGTTGAGAACCACTGCCTTAGAATAACTAGGAAAGGTTTAGTCATTGTCATGGATTATCTACAATAGTTGTGATTTTGCTAAATTTTGTCTTTAATAATCTTCATTGTATTTGCTGTACCACGAACACTGGTGATTATATGCAGTAGCGTGAGCTATACGTGGCCAAGGTTGTTCTCTTTTCAATTAATATGTTTTCATGCCTCTTGTATTAACTTTAATTAAACTTGATATTAACCAATATGCCATTATGTAAATTGTTTTTCACCGGCCTTTTTATTATTTGAGATGTAGTTATAGCCTACACACATGAGTAACTGAAACGTTTCCTGATAAGTACATTGCTCGGTAGAATTGAAAAATAGGAACTGGCTTATGGATTTAGGGGAAATGAAACACATTTTCTGAAAATTGAAGCTTTTAGTGCAGGTTTAGATATCAAGTAATTTATCCAAAAATTTACTTTCTGGAATTGCAAATTAAGATATACAGATATTCCTTGTTGTTAACAGTATCTGTAAAATCACCTTGAATGTGAAAGATCTTGAAAAGATCGCAAAGAAAACCTTTCCAACAACTTCATGATGGCCAAACTGAACTGTAAATACTGCAAGTCTATTTGTAAAATGTACACAGAACCCATTAATTTTAGACTAAAAGTGCTTTCATTTGAATAGCTATTGTTTTTCTAAATATATCAAATTTCTACATTTTACACACATTTCTATAAAAACATTGACCAGAAAAACAAATGATTAATTATAAAAAAATATTTATGTCATAACAATTGATAAGCTGTAATAACTTCACTAAAATCTAAATATGTTTTACCATAAGTAAAACCTATTATAAATTCTAAGTCAAAAGCATGTAGCTCGTATCAGCTGCGATTCTTAGGATGCGTGTATTCCACTGTCTCCCAGTGTCACTGATCCCGGCTGTGGCCGCAGGCTTGCCGACTGGGAAATTGCCAGGGAAAGATGAGAAAGAACATGCAGCAGCAGAAGAAAAATCTATGGAGGAAATTCTATTTATGGTCAAACCGGGTGAAAGGATCGTCTGCTGGATACGGAGATATTTGCAGTCTGTGGAACAGCTGGAGAGGAGGGAGAGTTCAGTGATTAGCGGTTCCCAGCAAACTATGGAAAAGCCGGTGACTAAGAAAACTGACAAGATCTCAGAGAGGCCCGCCCTTCCCCCACCCCAGACACCAGCGCCACCCCTTCCTGGTAGCTTGGCTTTAACTAGAGATGAGGGGGAGCTGCTTCCTCCTATGATGACAGAAGATGTGAAATATATTTTTTTTAATATATTTTTTATTGATTTC
Source organism: Myotis lucifugus (assembly GCF_000147115.1). Classification (NCBI taxonomy): domain Eukaryota; kingdom Metazoa; phylum Chordata; class Mammalia; order Chiroptera; family Vespertilionidae; genus Myotis; species Myotis lucifugus. The sequence continues at coordinate 43,960 of NW_005871852.1, read as the reverse complement.
AGAGAGGAAGGGAGAGGGAGAGATAGATAGAAACATCAATGATGAGAGAGAATCACTGATCAGCTGCCTCCTACATGCCCCCCTACGGGGGAAAGAGCTGCAACCCAGGCATGTCCCCTTGACCAAAATTGAACCCGGGACTCTTCAGTCCACAGGCCGATGCTCTATCCACTGAGCCAAACTGGCCAGGGCAAGATGTGATATTTTTAACAAGACTTCAAGCTCCATCACTAGGCAGGGAGCACTGGAGGGGCTGCTCTGTATATGTTTTAAACCCAGGCCACCGTGTGTTACTGACATCTATGGGCCAAAACCTGAAGCCCTCAGCTTTTAACTGTGACCTTCAGTAACAAAGTTTGCAAAGAATAGTAAAAGGATTTTCCACTGGGAAATATCAAACACATAACAAAACCTCCAAATATTTCAGTCATATCACCTTCGAATCCTTCTGTCTCGAACAAATATTAGTTCAAGACTATCACTATCTCTGCTTTTTAGAATCTGAAAACTATCCTATATAATAAAAGCCTAATATACAAATCAACCAAACCATGAAATGACTGGTTGCTATGATGCGCACTGACCACCAGGGGGAAGACTCTCAATGCAGGAGCTGCCCCAGCCCCCAGCCTGCAGGTCCCAGGCCAGCCAAGGTGGGTGCCAGTGGGGGCACCCTGATTGCCCCGCCAGTTGCCCCACAGATCAGCCCTGATCGCCGGCCAGGCCTAGGGACCCTAACTGTGCATGAATTTCGTGCACTGGGCCTCTAGTAGCATATAAATACGTTGCATAATTTTTACCAGCAACTTGAATTAGTATTCAGGACCCAATAATTCCAACAAAATGAATGCATAATACATGGAAGTATGAAATAGCTATGTAGGTTTTATTTAAGATATATGTTTTAACTTTAAAATAAAAGAAAAAAAAACCTGCGAAGTAGTTGGCATGGTATTGTAGTATTGTGTAAAGCCAACATTGTTGAATAAGAATAACAGTTAAGCTTCAGCAATTTATTACAGATTCTAAACTATGTTGACAATTATTAATGCAATATTATTTTTGGAGAAATAATTCTGAGACTGTAAAGTACAGTTTCTGAATCCTTCCAAATCGAAAAATACACACGGTTGTACATGCAAACACACAGGATTAAAAAGTAGAGGATCATTTTCTTGGGGCAAAAAAAATGTAATTATTATACCCATTGGTGTTTTCTTCTTCTCCAAGAACTTGGCCTTAGGGCATGCCCAGCCCCTTGTGGTTCAAATGCTGATCTGTCTATTTTCAGCAACTAGAAGTGCCGCTGGCAAGGGCCTCCTGGGAGCTTAATATGCAGCCTCCGCACTCTTGCCAAGGTTCTGCGTGTGTTGCATGGGTCTTACCTGGCCACGCATGCTCACGTTAGCAGATGTGCTGTTCAATTATCCCTATAAGTGGAATGACAGAGAGAAGCAAGTAAACTACTTATAGATTGTTTCATTTTGTAAATCACATTTCCACTCTAAGGAAAGTGAATATATTACTCCTCAGATTGCACGTGGTATGCAACCGTGTCGTACTTGCCTTCTACATCCCTTCGACAGTGTGGGTATTTCATGTGATTTTTTTTTTTTACAAAACTGTAATTTGTATGTATGTCAGACACTATAACATTAGAGCAGTTTAATCCAACTCTGTAGGGAAAAAAAGGTGTTAGAATTCCTATATATTTTGTTCTCATGAATCCAGAAGAACCAGAACTGGTGTATGCCTCTTATTTATGGCCTACGGGTAAGGTTTTTTGTTTCACTTTTATATAAAGTTAAATTGGCCTTTTCTATTATTGATATGCAGTGAGGTATAACATTACTTGTATAAAGTCCATCCTAACACTGAGGGAGCCAAGTCGGAAATACAAAAGTGATGCCTTAGGATAAGTAGACTTCTGAAAATCTAGAATCTGAGAGAGATCAATCAATTATTAACACATTTCATCATCTAATAAAACATGATGAATTATTTCTAAATCAACAACCAACACTAGCTTTACTAATTAAAGACTTTTAAGCATATGATTCCTACCCCTACTCCCAAAGAAAGTATTCGAAAGCACGCCTCTGTTTCAACCTTGAGAAAGAACACAGTAAGTCCGCTCACATTAAACTATTTCAGTTCCATGAGGAAAACTTGGCATGCGTTGCTTGTTGGCAAGGTCAGAAGGGCCTCCATGTCTCCCAGCAACCTCTGCTCCTGTCTCGGCGGCCCAGTGGCTCTCCCCAACCCTGGTCTGGCTGCGACGCTCCTTCTGACTCTTGTTATCAGACACCCTCCTGATTGCTTAGACACACATGAACTTGGCCCAGGTGCTGAATTAGGTTGCCCTCCAGCGACTCTGTGAGTTCCTGACATCTGCGTTTGCAACCTCTGATCTAAACGATTGACCCACTGACCTATTATCCAAAATCTGTCATTTCTCTTACAAACAAAAACATTTCACCGTAAAACTTCTTCTGTTTATTACACCGAAGAGCCCACTTGGAAGGTAGCATTTTTTTTTTTCTGATTACATTTTTTTTTTATTTTTCGCTAAAAGTATTACAAAGGGTATTACATAAGTGTCCTTTTTTCCCCCCCGCCCTTGACAAGCCCCTGCCCTCCCTTACCCCCCAGTGTCCTATGTCCATTAGTTATGGTTATATGGATGCATACAAGTCCTTCGGTTGATCTCTTACTCCCCTCCTTCCTGTCCCCCAACCCTCTCTGGCCTTCCCACTGCAGTCCGACAATCGGTTTGAGGCAGCTCTGCCACTGTAATTATTATTGTTTGAAAGTTTATAATGGTCTTAATTATCCATGAAAGAGTGAGATCATGTGGTATTTTTCCTTCATTGACTGGCTTGTTTCACTTAGTATAATGCTCTCCAGTTCCATCCATGCTGTTGCAAATGGTAAGAGTTCCTTCTTTTTAACAGCAGCATAGTATTCCATCGTGTAGATGTACCACAGTTTTCTAATCCATTCATCTACTGATGGGCACTTAGGCTGTTTCCAGATCTTAGCTATGGTGAATTGTGCTGCTAAGAACATCTGGGTGCATATATCCTTTCTGATTGGTGTTTCTGGTTTCTTGGGATATATTCCTAGAAGTGGGATCACAGGGTCAAATGGGAGTTCCATTTCCAATTTTTTGAGGAACCTCCATACTGCCTTCCATAGTGGCTGCACCAGTCTGCATTCCCACCAGCAGTGCACAAGTGTTCCTTTTTCTCCACATCCTCTCCAGCACTTGTCATTTGTTGATTTGTTGATGATGGCCATTCTGACAGGTGTGAGATGGTATCTCATTGTTGTTTTGATTTGCATCTCTCGGATGATTAGTGACTTTGAGCATGTTTTCATATGTCTCTTGGCTTTCTGAATGTCCTCTTTTGAAAGGTGTCTATTTAGATCCTTTGCCCATTTTTTGATTGGATTGTTTATCTTCTTTTTGTTAAGTTGTATGAGTTCCCTATAAATTTTGGAGATTAAGCCCTTATCAGATATGACGTTGGCAAATATGTTTTCCCATGAGGTGGGTTTTCTTGTTGTTTTTTTGATGGTTTCTTTTGCTGTGCAGAAGCTTTTTATTTTGATGTAGTCCCATTTGTTCATTTTCTCTTTAGTTTCAACTGCCCTAGGAGCTGTATCCGTGAAGAAATTGTTTTGGCATATGTCTGAGATTTTGTTGCCTTTGTATTCTTCTAGAATTTTTATGGTTTCCTGTCGTACATTTAAGTCCTTTATCCATTTCGAGTTTATTCTTGTGTATGGTGTAAGTTGGTGGTCTATTTTCATTTTCTTGCATATATTTGTCCAATTTTCCCAACACCATTTATTGAAGAGACTATCTTGGCTCCATTGTATGTTCATGCCTCCTTTGTCAAAAATTAATTGAGCACATTGGAGAGAAAAAAATGGCGGAGGCTTAGACGGACGTGTTGGTGCTTTGTCCCAGAGCAGATAGGGGCGAGCAGCTGAAACGGGTAACAATCAGCCCGATCAAGCTGGGGAGGTTCAGCTGAGAGACAGTCTGCAGCCAGGAAAGACAGAGAACTCCTAAAAAATGCGGATGGTTAGAGATTGAGGCTGAAACCTCCCCGTGGGCACCAGCGCAGCGGCGAGACCGCGCCATCTTGGGAAGCGGGTGCCGGCATCCAGAGAGCGGCTACTAACTCTGCGGCTACTAACCCGGAGCAACGGCTCGCAAGCAGCCGCGACTACAAGAGCCCAGCGGAGACCTGCATCCCT
>NW_005871852.1:34598-37718 GCF_000147115.1 Myotis lucifugus | reverse complement strand
CTGAGAGGGAAGTTTATAGCTCTACAGGCCTATCTCAAAAAACAAGAAAAAATGGTAGTTAATCATCTAACTCTACAACTCAAAGAATTAGAAAGAGAGCAACAAGAAAACCCCAGAGTGAGCAGAAGGAAGGAGATAATAAAGATTAGAGCAGAAATCAATGACATAGAGACCAAAAAAACAATACAGAAAATCAATGAAACCAAGAGCTGGTTCTTTGAAAGGATAAACAAGATTGACAAACCACTCGCCAGGCTCACCAAGAAGCAAAGAGAAAGGTCCCAAATAAACCAAATCAGAAATGATAGAAGCGAAATAACAACAGACCCCACAGAAATACAAATGATTGTTAAACAATACTACGGGCAACTCTACTCCAACAAACTAGACAACCTGGAGGAAATGGACAAATTCCTAGAAAAATACAACATTCCAAAACTCAATCAGGAAGAATCTAAAAACCTCAATAGGCCAATAACTATGGAAGAAATTGAAGCAGTCATCAGAAAGCTTCCAGCAAACAAAAGCCCAGGGCCAGACGGCTTTACAGGGGAGTTTTACCAAACATTCAAGGAAGAACTAAAACCTACCCTCCTCAGACTACTACAAAAAATTCAAGAGGAAGGAACACTTCCAAGCTCATTCTATGAAGCCAGCATCACCCTAATACCAAAACCAGGTAAAGACATCACAATGAAAGAGAATTACAGGCCAATATCCCTCATGAACATAGATGCCAAAATCCTCAACAAAATCTTAGCAAATCGGATCCAGCAGTACATCAGAAGGATCATACACCATGACCAAGTAGGATTTATCCCAGAGATGCAAGGATGGTACAACATCCGTAAATCAATAAATGTGATACATCACATAAACAAATTGAAAGAAAAAAACCACATGGTCATATCAATTGATGCAGAAAAAGCTTTCTACAAAATCCAACACCCATTTTTGATAAAAACTCTCAGAAAGGTGGGAATAGAAGGGTCATACCTCAACATAATAAAAGCCATATATGACAGGCCCACAGCCAACATCATACTCAATGGACAAAAACTAGCACCATTTCCCCTAAGAACAGGAACAAGACAGGGATGCCCACTCTCACCACTCCTGTTCAACATAGTACTGGAAGTATTAGCCATTGCAATTAGGCAAGAAGAAGAAATAAAAGGCATCCAAATTGGAAAAGAGGAAGTAAAACTGTCCTTATTTGCAGATGACATGATATTATACATACAAAACCCTAGAGACTCCATCAAAAAACTACTAGACTTAATACATGAATTTGGCAATGTAGCAGGATACAAAATTAACCCCAAGAAATCTGAGGCATTTCTATATACCAATAGTGAACTTTCAGAAAGAGAGATTAGGAAAACAATCCCATTTACCATCGCACCAAAAACATTAAGATACCTAGGAATAAACTTAACTAAAGAGGTTAAAGACCTCTACTCAGAAAACTACAGGACGTTGAAAAAAGAGATAGAGGAAGACATAAACAGATGGAAGAACATACCATGTTCTTGGATTGGTAGAATCAACATCATTAAAATGTCCATACTACCCAAAGCAATCTATACATTCAACGCACTTCCCATTAAAATACCAATGGCCTTCTTCAAAGATCTAGAATGAACTCTCCAAAAATTCATCTGGAATAATAATAGACCCCGAATAGTTGCAACGATCCTGAGAAAGAACAAAGTAGGTGGGATCTCAATGCCAGATATCAAGCTGTATTACAAAGCCACTGTTCTCAAAACTGCCTGGTACTGGCACAAGAACAGACATATAGATCAGTGGAATAGAATAGAGAGTCCAGAAATTAGCCCGAACCAATATGCTCAATTAATTTTTGACAATGGAGGCATGAACATACAATGGAGCCAAGATAGTCTCTTCAATAAATGGTGTTGGGAAAATTGGACAGGTATATGCAAGAAAATGAAACTAGACCACCAACTTACACCATACACAAGAATAAACTCGAAATGGATAAAGGACTTAAATGTACGACAGGAAACCATAAAAATTCTAGAAGAATACAAAGGCAACAAAATCTCAGACATATGCCAAAACAATTTCTTCACGGATACAGCTCCTAGGGCAGTTGAAACTAAAGAGAAAATGAACAAATGGGACTACATCAAAATAAAAAGCTTCTGCACAGCAAAAGAAACCATCAAAAAAACAACAAGAAAACCCACCTCATGGGAAAACATATTTGCCAACGTCATATCTGATAAGGGCTTAATCTCCAAAATTTATAGGGAACTCATACAACTTAACAAAAAGAAGATAAACAATCCAATCAAAAAATGGGCAAAGGATCTAAATAGACACCTTTCAAAAGAGGACATTCAGAAAGCCAAGAGACATATGAAAACATGCTCAAAGTCACTAATCATCCGAGAGATGCAAATCAAAACAACAATGAGATACCATCTCACACCTGTCAGAATGGCCATCATCAACAAATCAACAAATGACAAGTGCTGGAGAGGATGTGGAGAAAAAGGAACACTTGTGCACTGCTGGTGGGAATGCAGACTGGTGCAGCCACTATGGAAGGCAGTATGGAGGTTCCTCAAAAAATTGGAAATGGAACTCCCATTTGACCCTGTGATCCCACTTCTAGGAATATATCCCAAGAAACCAGAAACACCAATCAGAAAGGATATATGCACCCAGATGTTCATAGCAGCACAATTCACCATAGCTAATATCTGGAAACAGCCTAAGTGCCCATCAGTAGATGAATGGATTAGAAAACTGTGGTACATCTACACGATGGAATACTATGCTGCTGTTAAAAAGAAGAAACTCTTACCATTTGCAACAGCATGGATGGAACTGGAGAGCATTATGCTAAGTGAAACAAGCCAGTCAATGAAGGAAAAATACCACATGATCTCACTCTTTCATGGATAATTAAGACCATTACAAACTTTTGAACAATAATAAATTCAGTGGCAGAGCTGCCTCAAACCGATTGTCGGACTGCAGTGGGAAGGCCAGACAGGGTTGGGGAACAAGAAGGAGGGGAGTAAGAGATCAACCGAAGGACTTGTATGCATCCATATAACCATAACTAATGGACATAAGACACTG
>NW_005871852.1:16142-16949 GCF_000147115.1 Myotis lucifugus | reverse complement strand
AGATGGCTGCCTATGACCAGGCTGACAGGGAGGTTAGTGAGGGGAGAACAAACTACTGAATAAGCAGGCTGCTTGGGGTGACAAGGCCAGGGGGTTAGTGAGGGACGACCAAAGGACTGAATAGCAGGCTGTGTGAGGCAACCAGGCCAGTGGGGGGGAGCATGAGGGGTAACCAGGCTGGCAGGGGAGGCAGTTGGGGGTGACCAGGCTGGCAGGGGGGCAATTAGGGGTGACCAGGCTGGCAGAGGAAGGCAGTAAGAGGCGACCAGGTCAGTGGGGAGAGGGGGGGCAGTTAAGGATGACCAGAGCAGCAGGGGGGGCAGTTGGGGGTGACCAGGCTGGCAGAGGAGGGCAGTAAGTGGGGAGAGGGGGAGCAGTTAGGGGAGACCAGAGCAGCAGGGGGGGCAGTTGGGGGTGATTAGGCTGGCAGGGGAGCAGTTAAGGGCAACCAGGCCAGCAAGGAGGGGGAAGTTGGGGGCGACCAGACTGGCAGGGGGGATAGTTAGGGGCAACCAGGCAGGCAGGAAGGTGAGCAATTTGGAGCCAGCAGTCCAGCATTGTGAGAGGGAAGTCTGAGTGCCGGTTTGGGCCAGGGATTGGGTCTAAGCCGGCAGTCGAACATCCCCCAAGGGGTCCTGGATTGGAAAGGGTGCAGGCTGGGCTGAGTGGACCCTCCCTCTGTGCACAAATTTCATGCACCGGGCCTCTAGTTTTATATAAACCTTAAAGATATAACTATGTAACTTTGTGCACATATATAAATATACATTCAGAATATAGTGGGTTGCATTTTTTATTTTTACCTGA
>NW_005871852.1:0-15986 GCF_000147115.1 Myotis lucifugus | reverse complement strand
AGTGTTTCTCTACAGAGAGACAAGTGGGTCTTCCCCTGAGCATGGGAGGTCAGAACTCAATGATAGCAAGCCTCTTAATTAAAGGCATTACTTAATGATGCAAATTTAAATTTACAGTTATCTTACATTTCCAGAAACATAGACTATTAAACTCTGGTTAATTTATATAATTTAATGTTTAAAATGAATGAGGTATCACCTCACCCCTTTCAGAATGGCTATCAACAAACCAACAAATAACAGGTGCTGGCAAGGATGTGGAGAAAAGGGAGCCCTCGTGCACTGCTGGTGGGAATGAAGACTGGTGCAGCCACTGTGGAGAACAGTATGGAGTTTCCTCAAAAAATTAAATATGGAACTGCCATTTAACCAGTGATCCCATTTCTAGGACTATATCCTAAGAAACCCAAAACACCAATCAGAGAGAATGTATTCACCCCTATATTCATAGTGATAGGAGCACTTATAATCTGACTAGAGGCCCAGTGCACTCCATTTGTGCACTGAGGGGTGTGGGGGTCCCTCAGCCTGACCTGCAGCCTCTCCAATCTGGGAGCTCTCAGGGGAGCCCTCTCAAATCCAGAAGGTTCTGTCTGTCTTTGCAATCATATGAGAAAATTGTCTGAAACCCCAACTCAGTTTGGTTTGCTGTTCACAGAATAATAGAGGCATTTTTTTCTTTGCTTCATTGGTGGAGATTTCCTGGAAGTTTTAGGATATCTTCCCTTTAATTTTTCCTAGACACTCTGATTTTACTTATGTCTCTCACCTTTGCTTTCCCTCCACCCCCCACCACAACAGTAACTTGCTCCAGGCTCACTTTGCTCTAGTGCCTAGGACAGGGGTGGGCAAACTTTTTTGACTTGAGGGCCACAATGGGTTCTTAAACTGGACCGGAGGGCCGGAACAAAAGCATGGATGGAGTGTTTGTGTGAACTAATATAAATTCAAAGTAAACATCATTACATAAAAGGGTACGGTCTTTTTTTTTTTTTTTTTAGTTTTATTCATTTCAAACAGGCCGGATCGGGCCCACGGGCCGTAGTTTGCCCACGGCTGGTCTAGGAGATCCATCTGCCACCAGAACTACAATTCCCAGCATTCCTGGTGCTCCCCACACTCTGGGCTTTCGCTTCTGGTCCTGGGGCTGCCACCAAAACTACTATTCCCAGAATTCCTGGTGCTCCCCACGATCTTGGTTTTCCCTTCCTGCTCTGTCTCCATCCCATGGCCTCCCACTCTGCCAAGTCCTCCAAGCTGCCAGCTCCCCCTCTCTTCTCTCCATCTGGCAGTTTGGGGAGCCAAGTTCCCCAAGCCGCTCCACTCTCCGCCAGCTCTCCTGCTCTGCTCTCTGCCTGGCACCTGTGCATGCAAATTAACCCACCATCTTTGTTGGGTTAATTTGCATACTCACTCCTGATTGGCTGGTGAGCGAAGTGGAGGGACGGTCAATTTACATGTTTCTCTTTTATTATATAGGACAGAGTGCCTGAATTAATTTGAAAAATAACCATATTATTTTAAATCTTAGAATACATATATTTATGTGAATAGGGGGTTAAGTTTCTCTTAAGTTCCCTTTTCAGGGCCTGTGTGAAGTGATTGAGGAGGTAACTCAGCTGTGAATCCAGCGAGCAGAACCGATAAGCATGGCCAACCCACCAGGTGTCAAAACATCATCTCATCCACATCATCTCATCACCTGACAACTAAGGACAATAGCTGACATTTGCGGGAAGGCAGGTGCTGGGTGAGGGTGGGGGAGGAAAGAGATTAACAAGGCACCTTATAAACATGTATGGACACTCACAATAGAGTGGTGAAGGCCTGGGGCAGGTGGGTGCTGGGTGGAAGGGCCAATGAGAAATAAACAAAACAAAACACAAAGTGGCATCTGCAATACTTTCAACAATAAAGCTACATTTTGAAAGTTGGGAAAACTAAAAAAAAAAAAAAATGTTTCTCCTACAAACACACGAGATGGATAATATGTCCCATAATCACCAGTGGAGATGTACCCTCATGCCAGCAGCTCATTTGAACACTGAGAACAAATACAATGTTTGCGTTTCCCGGCATGAGAATCTGTTCAAACCTAAGGAAAATGATGGATGTTCAGTGTGAGCAGATGTCAGTTAGCTGGCAAAATGACCTTTCCATATGAACATGCTATCCTCTATTTTATTTTATTTTATTTTATTTTATTTTATTTTATTTTATTTTATTTTATTAAGTTTACAGAGTGAGTCTCTATCATATTGATCATTCTGCATATTTTCAGGTCAAAACTGAAAGTGGTTATTGCCTTATTAATTTTCATTTGGAACTTACTGATTTTCTGCCAGTACCTTACAGGTTAATTTTTTTAAAAAGGAGTTATTATATTCCCTTGATTTACATATTTTCTAAAAGATAGCAATGGGAAGCCTTTTATCAGATTGTCAGGGCTACCCAACCACTCTTCTGTGGTCGTTTTGACTTTAAGGTATGGCAATTTCTTGTTCATTAGGACATTTTAAAAAAATATATTTTTACTGATTTCAGAGAGGAAGGGAGAGGGAGAGAGAGAGATAGAAATAGCAATGATAAGAGAGAATCATTGATCGGCTGCCTCCTGCACGCCTCACACTGGGGATCAAGCCCGAAACCCCGGCATGTGCCCTTGACCGGAATTGAATCTGGGACCCTTAGTCCACAGGCCGATGCTCTAGCCACTGAGCCAAACCAGCCAGGGCCAAAAGGACATTGAAAACACATTTAGACATGCGCATGTTTGACGTAGGAAACTAAACATGATGCATCAGTTGTTCAACAGCACCCTGCGTTCAAAGCTGATGGAGTCACATTCGGAATCGCCTCCATGAGAAGTTAACGATGTTCCGCTGCCATAGTGCCCTTTGAGCTCCGAGGAGTTCGACTCAGAACAAGAGCCAGGGCACTTAGATTCCGTCCATCACACGGAATCGCCATCGTTGTTGGCTTTAAACACTGCGAGCCCTTCTTCCCTTCTTTGTTATCAATTTGACTTGAAAATATAAAAAATACACAAGACAAACTTATTCGGGATATGGAAATTTAAAGGGACCCACCCGCCTAACTGCCAATTCTCCGACTGTCCTTCAGCTAGAAACGAGGCTGCTCATGGCTGCTTCCCACTGGGAAATCTTCACCTCAGACTAAATGGTTCTAAATGGGCACTTCTATTAACATAGATGGCTGCTGCCCCCTGAGGGCCACTCGCTGTCTGCTCTGTTTGGACTATGAAAGTTCATCTGGAGTTCCGGAAGGAGCGTCATGAAATGAAAACCTCAATGCCGAAGATGTGAATTACGACTTCAGCTCTGCCACTCAGTTGCTTTGCGAAGGAAATGTAACGTCTTACACCATCCATCCCTGTTATTCTCATGCGTGGACCAGAAAGTCTCTTGGAGCCCAGTGCCCACGTTCATGAAAATGGAGATTCGACACCACATGGAAAGTCTGTGTGCCCAGAGGCCTGAATCTGCTCCCCTGATTGACAAACCAGTTCAATAGCCGACTTAATTCATCAGGTCTCTCCCGGAACCCCAGCTTGAAGCCGCCACCGAGCTTCTTTAAGTCCCTGGATGTGAACTCCATCTCTGGAACATTCCTTATGCGTCCTGTTGAAATCATACACATTAGCCGTTGAAATACATGGGCTTATTATTTAACCGCCCCAACATTTTTCACTACACCCTTTACTGATGCTCCGAAGGGGATGACACAAGTGACGCCAGAATCTAGGCCAAGGTGTGGATATCCTGGCCACACGTTTTCAAGGTCACCCACGATGCACCATCACCTCTGTGATGACGGCCACTTTGCCATTTCAAAACATCACAGGCGTGTCCAGTGCTACAAGGTTCAGGTGTGGCCTTGGTCAGAGATATGGTAGGAGTCTGAACGGCCAGGGCATCGGTCTCTGCATCCGTCTATCAATTTGGAAACTGAGAAAGTGACAAAGTCATTCAGACCACATTTCATCTGGCTATTCAGACTCACAGTCCTCACTGATCTCCAAGTCCATCTTAATCAGAAGCAAAAAAACAAACAAACATGGTTTGCAGGCTCCTTATAAATATCATTGAGAAACTTTTTTTAAAAAAAATAGAGCTCTGGGTCATTAGGCTCAGGGAGTATTATTTAACAGAAATGCGAATGTTTTCCACATCCAGCCAACAATTCCCCTGACAGAAGCATCATGTGACCCAGATCCATTCAAAGTCATAACAGGAATAAACGACATTGATTCTGCCACCAGCTATCCTACAAATATGTAGAGTGGCATCTCTGACTTACTGGGACTTATTCTTTGTGAGTAAATTGAAAAAATATTCTCTGACAGGCTGAAAACATCTACAACGTTTTGAAGTTTACCCATGAAGAGATGAAGTCTACCTTCCACCCTTGAACTTGTCTTGGCCTCGTGATTCGTGTTGCCTTGCAGATGTTAGACATTACAAAGTGGGAAGAGATGTGACATGTGCTTGTGCAGTGGGCTTGCTCTCTGTTCCCACTCCACACCCTTCCACCACCCTGGGAGAGAGTCAGGGACAGCCTGGAGGAGAGTAATAGATCCGTATAACACAGTGGTTCTCAACCTTCCTAATGCCGCGACCCGTTAATACAGTTCCTCATGTTGTGGTGACCCCCAATTTCATTGTTACAAATTGAACATAATTAAAGCATAGTGATTAATCACAAAAACAATATGTAATTATATATGTGTTTTCCGATGGTCTTAGGCGACCCCTGCAAAAGGGTCGTTTGACCCCCAAAGGGGTCGCGACCCAGAGGTTGAGAACCGCTTGTTTAACAGGACTCAGGAATGCCAACTGGCAGAGATGTGGTCCAGGGGTGAAAGGAGGCTATTCTAGACCAGGCAGCCATTGCCTCACCAGAGATCAGCCAACCAGGCCCAATCCAAAGATAACATGCAGCAGCGCCCGGCGTACAGCCCTGCCCAATTGCTGAGCACAGCCAGCAACCTTGCCCAGAGAGCGTGCCCAGATAGCTACTCCACCCAGCGATGAAGCACAGTTTCTAGCCCCACCAAACTGGGTTACAGCTGGTGGCCCCTCCCAACCAAGGAGCCCACCAGCGACCTTGTGGAACAGTGGTGCTTGGGTAAAGGTCTCGCTGATGGTGAGGCCTGGCCTAGCGCCTCACCCAGCTTCAGGGCACAGCCTGCCTCCCAACCTGCCTGCAGAGCAGAGCCTGAGGCCCTGGTCAGCTGCAAAGCCCCACCTAACACCCTGCTTCTGGGGTGTTATCTAGCATCTAGAAGGGTTCAGGAATCTGGAAAAGTGGCTGCAGGTAAATTAATAAAGAGAGTAGAAATAGAAATTTGGAATATATGGGGGAGCCAGAGGAGACCTAGCTTCACTAACCAAGTTCTCTCTGAATCTCCAGACCCCTTGCTCTGTATCAACACAAATTTCCCTAAAGCAAAGCAGATATACATATCAAAGGTTAAGGTTTGGTATACAGTAGGCATTGTCAGGTTGGGGGGAACTGCCCTCCGCTGTTCCAGTAACAGGCAATAATAGATGCATATTTTCAGGTTTGGGGAAATGCTCTCAGCTATTCCAGCAGCAGGTAAGATGACTCAGCCCTGCTGAACAGAGAAGCCCATCAACCTTTTGAGGACTTCTTGCATTTTATTATGCCCTGCTGGAGCTAGCTTCCGGCACCCTGCCTCAACGGGGCTCCAGCCAGTGGCACACCAGGTCGGGAACAGAGCCCAGGCGTGGCCCAGACAAGGAGCGATTGCAGCAGCGGCTCTGTCCAGTGGCAGAGTCCACTAGGGCACTTCCTGCCTGAGAACGTGTGCAACCCCCCTGAGCAGCGGGGGGTGCAGAGCTCAGCTAGTGACTCTCCCTGACTGCAGACCACAGTTAGCAGCCCACCTGGCCAGGGAGCTCATTCTGTGGCTCCATTTGACACAGAGCCAACTAGAGGAACTCTCCCCATGACCTCAGCGCACCAGCAGTAGCCTTGCCCATCTAGGAACCCTGATAGCAGCCATGGGTGCCCATGGGCACTGCCAGCTAACCTGTCCGGTACCCCATGCCAAGCGGACAGGTGAGGGGCCTTTCCCGACAGTGAACCTGCAAAGACTGGAAGAAGAGGCTGCTCACACAAACGTAAAACAGCGATGAAAGGTCTCAGATCCATGAAGAATCAGGACAGCATGACCCACCAAAACAACAACAAAACCCCCCAAAAAACTAATGAGGCTCCAGTAACTAACCCACAGAAATGGAGATGTAAGACCTTTGAACAAAGGATTCAGAATAGCCCAGCTGGCATGGCAGTCCCTCCCCAGCTGGCCAACCTCCTGCATCCCTCCCTGGCCCTGATCATGCACCGGTGGGCTCCCTTGGCCTGCCCTGTGCCCTCTTGCAATCTGGGACCCCTTGAGGGATGTCAGAGAGCCGGTTTCGGCCCGATCCTGCAGGCCAGGCTAAGGGACACCACTGGTGCATGGATTTCATGCACCGGGCCTCTAGTGTATATATATATATATATATATGTACAATGGAATATTATTCAAACAAAAAATGAGATAGTGATATATACTGTACAAAAGATGACTGTTGAAAACAAATGAAGTGAAATAAGTCAGACACAGAAGCCCACACGCTCATGACTCCATTTGTCTGAAATATCCAGGATAGGGGATTCCTAGAGGTAGAAAAACAAAATAGTCATTGTTAGAGACTGTGGGGTGTAGAGAATGGTGGCTGATCACTTACTGGCTATTGGGTTTCTTCTGGGGTGATGGCAACATCTGGAAGCTAAATAGAGCTTGTGGTTGTACAACACCCCGAGTGCGCTAAATGTGACCAAGTGTACACTTTAAAACGTGAATCGTATGTTTTATGAATTTTAGCTCAATTGTTGCCAGGTGGGAGGGGGTTGGGGGGGGTTGGGGGGTGGTTGAAAAAGGTGAGTTGATTAAGAAGTGCAAATTGGTATAGAACAGTCACAGGGATGTAAAGTACAGCATAGGGAATATGATCAATAATATTCTAACAAGTATGTATGGTGTCAGATGGGTACAAGATTTATTGGGGTGATCACTCAGTAAGTCATATGATGTTGAATCACTGGGGTGTACACCTGAAACTAATATAATATTGAATGTCTACTGTAATTTAAAAATAAAAAAATGTTTGGTAATAAATAACATAAATAGGTAGTTAACAAAATTTTCCCAATAAAAATTGGCCTGGCCCTAGCTGGTTTGGCTCAGTGGATAGAGCATTGGCCTGTGGACCGAAGGGTCCCAGGTTCGATTCCAGTCAAGGGCACATGCCTAGGTTGTGGGCTTGATCCTCAGTAGGGGGAATGCAGGAGGCAGCCGATCAATGATTCTCTCTCATCATTGATGTTTCTATCTCTCTCTCCCTCTCTCTCTCCCTCTTCTTTCCTCTCTGAAATCAATAAAAATGTATTTTTAAAAATTGGCCTGAAAATATGAGTCTTTATTTATTATATGCCATGCAGTATACTATTAAGTGACATGAGGTCATGTTATTTCTTGATTTATTTTAATGGCTTGTCACTAATGTTTCACCATATGAGAAATCAGAGCTGTTTAACATAGGGATGTGAAGTTTTAAAAATTATTTCTTTAAAGCTTACAGATGCTCTGATGAATGATCTGACATGCCCTGTGTTAACCTCCTAAATAGATTTTCATCGGTTTTATGTAACGTTAAGTATTCAGAGACCTGCCAAGCATTTTACTAATTGGCAGCGATATGACACCTGTGCTTAGAATGTTTATTACTTTTATCATATTGTAGCATTTTTAATTTTAAAGTATCTTTAAAAACGTTAACCTCTAATATTTGATCTGTAAATGTTGCTAGAGGTGTTCTTATCTTTTTACCTTTCAGATTCAATTACTTCCATATCCTTTGGACTCTTATTTCAAGGTGGTTTTGATGCTTCGCCTCACTTATTTAGAAAGCGCCTGGGCGAGATGCGGGCGTGCGCTGCAAGTGAAATTGCCCTTGGCTGTGTAATAAGATCTTTTGTGTCCTCATGCCTTCGGTATTTCAAGGTCCAAATATATGGCTTACTTTTTAAGAACGACACAGTCCTCAATATTTCAGTGGTGGTGTCCTGCTTCTAGCCTGCCTCGTGCAATTATACTCAAAATTACTCTCTTTAAATTTAAAATGGCAGCGCTATGCCTGTGCCAAAGGGTCCGCTCTCCATTTTCCACCAGATTATCCCTGAAGCCACATGCGGAGGGGCAGGGCTCTGGAACTGAATGGTGTGATGAATTTGCTCCTCGGCGCTGGAATTGAAGTCACGGACAAAATTCTATCAATTGTTGGGTCAATGGACCCGGCAGGGGGTGTGTTAGGAGAGAGAAAGCCGGTTTCCTTCAGACATTGGCCTGTCATGGACTCTCACTCTCATCTAATGAATAAACGATAAAAATATTAAACATCAGAAAGAGAAGAAGAAAAAGTCACCCACAGCTGCCGAGGGAAACAGCTGCAGAAATCAGAGGCAGCCCGGCCCGCTGCTCTAGCCTCTACGGGACCAAGTCAACATCATGTCCTTTAAAGCTTAAATGTCGAATTAACCAATATGCTGCACACGCCAGCTACGCCATGTCACAGGACAATCCTGTCTCAAAAGCGTATCAATTCATTTACACCTTTTACTAGTGATGGGTGTCTGGGGACTTTAGTCAGCTGCACAAAGGACAGGAGAAACACAGTACACTTGCAGAAAACAAAAACAAAAAATAAAAAACAAACAGTATGTGTGACATGATAGTAATTACACATGTATATAGAGCAGCGGTTCTCAACCTGTGGGTCGCGACCCCTTTGGCGGTCGAATGACCCTTTCACAGGCGTCGCCTAAGACCATCCTGCATATCGGATATTTACATGACGATTCATAACAGTAGCAACATTACAGTTATGAAGTAGCAATGAAAATAATTTTATGGTTGGGTCACAACATGAGGAACTGTATTTAAAGGGCCAGAAGGTTGAGAACCACTGATAGAGTTATATTCCTGTGCATAGTTGTATACCTAGTATCCCAGTGGCTATTCCGAAATAAAGTTGAAAGGACATATTTAAAATCACCTTAAAATAAAACATTGGATAAATAATCGACATTACTATGATGTAGGTTATAGTCATCGACTTTACTATAATTCCCATAACAATATTTTACTTCAATAACTTAGTAACTTATTACCCATAAGATAGGCTGGGTAGTCTGTTGGGATATACATAGTTTAGGGTAAAGTCTGTTCTCTAATGACAAATATTTTGTGAAAAAAACACATTAAATATAATGTTTTAAACTGTCAAATAACTCACTGTGAAAATTGCTCCTTGTTGGCATTGAGAATTATTATTCCACGTGCTTGAACTGTTTCTGCATTAAATTGTGCATTTCTCTATAATTTAACAGCTTCGAAAAGTCATCACCACCCAGGACAGTTGCTTTTGGAAATAACATGAACTTGAAGGAGTTGTCAAGGCTCCGTTTCCTCTCTCCAGGTGTAGAATACACTATCTACTTCAAAAATGACGTGAATGAGGTCAAACCCCCCCGAGCGAGAAACACACGCATGATCGTGCGTGTTCTTCCCGGACGGCGGAGGGGTAGCTGTGGGCAGCTCTCCCGGGGCAGGGAGGAGAGGGATCAGGAAGCAAGCCCACAGGTAACCCTTCTAGCCCTCAAAGGGGCATTTTTGAATCAGACCGGAAAAGAGTAATTGTCCTTTTCAAACATACCGTTTGGACAGGGATAGTCCAGACTATATTTATCGTAAAGACAAGGTGTTGGATTCTTCCTTTAAAGCTGTAATCTTAGCCCCAGCCGGTGATGCTCAGTGGATAGAGCGCTGGCCTGCAGACCGAAGGGTCCCACATTTGATTCCGGTCATGTCCGGGTTGCAGGCTCGATCCCCAGTAGGGGGCGTGCAGGAGGCAGCCGATTCTCGCTCATCAGTGATGTTTCTATCTCTCTTTCCCTCTCCCTTCCTCTGTAAAATCAAGAAAAATATATTAAATAAATAAAAAAAGATGTCATCGTAAGTACAGAGGTCAGCTTTAACTGGGGCACCTGGCAGCGCCTTCTCTTGTTGCTGTCAGACCCCACGGGAAGGGTAGTCTACAGGGGAACCCAGAGAGGAAAGACCTGCCTTTTTTTGTTTTGAGTTATGTCTACTTACCTAAAGGTTGTTTTAGAAAAAAATGTACAGTTTGTTTAAACCAGCATGGCTGCAATCAGTTGCCCAGATCCATGGTCGGCAAACCACGACTTGTGAGCCACATGCGGCTCTTTGGGCCCCTTGAGTGTGGCTCTTTCACAAAAATACCACGTGCGGGTGCGCACGTACAGGGGTGATTGAAACTTTGTGGCCCATGCGCAGAAGTTGGTATTTTGTGGAAGAGCCACACTCAAGGGGCCAAAGAGCCTCATGTGGCTGGCGATCCGCGGTTTCCCGAGCCGTGGTTTGCCGACCACTGGCCCAGATAAATGCCAGCGGCACACCCTGGCTCCCTCAGGGGTTCCATAGGGTTCCCTCCACCGGCGCTGGGTCCATGCAGGGCTGGGCCAGTGCAGGGTCATGCCAAGGTCATGGGGACCCCCAGAGCCAGGAGCCCAGCAGGCTCTCTGCGCAGGCCCAGGCAGGGGCGCATTTCAACATACTAGCACTTAACACTCGCTTTCGGGTTTATTACGGACACCATGTTTACCCCACCTTTAGTGGCAATGTCACCAAATGCAACATCTGGTTTCACTCAGATATCCACCAAATGGCACAAAAATATCAAAGATTAAAACCGGAAGTACTTGATGCCGCTGTAGTCTCATTTTTAAAGGTTTTATTTATTATTATTATTATTATTATTTTGTCTGAACTTACTCATCCAAAAAACACACAGATCCATGGCATTTCTCATTCATTAAGCCGTTAGGGTGGGAAGACCCCCGCTCTGAAGGCGCCACTTGAAGACCTGAATGTCCCTGGTTATCCTTTTCCGAGTTGCCTTCCTCCCTCCAGGAGAGACGTTGCCCAGCGAAGGCTGGACACGCAGCTTGGACTTCTCGCCTAGTCTGACCTTTCCTGTTGACATTCAGCCGTCGCTTCCGGAGAAATCAGCTTGATGACTGTATTAGCGAGGAGACGGCTCAGGGGCTCCCGGATCGCTTGCCCTGTGCTGTTCTTCTCCATTTAATCATCTTAAATCTATTAGGGATATCAGCGCGGCTCCTTAGACGGCCATTAAAGGCCTGGAGAATGGCTCATTACAGAAATAGCGTCACATGGCTCTATCCAGATAAACATTAAGCAACCATTCCATTAAGTTTTGCCATCAGATGAATATGGAATGTGCTTCAAAGGCATAATTTATCTGTCACCGGAGTTTGAAAAAAATCCTTGCTTTAACTTTCATATTTGCTCTATTTACTTTTTAGCGGTTCCTGGGCCATTTACCTCTTTTCAGGGACAGTTCTTATTCTATCAAAAAAAAAAGAGAGAGAGAGAAAACACAGAAGAATCATGTTTTTGTTTTTTTTTTTTGTATTTTATTTGAAATCCTTTTAAAATAAGCACAGATGATGGTGTTTAAATTTAACAGAGAACTTCTCACTTGGCACACATTGTTTATTGAGTATCACTTTGGTTTTATCTACAGTAAATGATATTTTTCCTGCTTTGAAAAGTATGCAAGTGCGTTCACAAGTTATTCTAAGTTCCAGGCTTGCTCCATCGTAATTCGTGGAAGGACAAGTCCTTCTCCCGGGCTGGATCGGATGAGCCTTTGCTTCTCCTACACAGACATCCTGCCCACGCGGCTGCCCGGGAGGGCCCGCCTGTCCCCCAGCTTTCGGGAACTTTGGGCTCCTCCCTGATTAGAGCCCCTAGAACGCTCTTTCCTCAAAGCATGAGCTTTAGAAACTGTCGGTGTGAACTCGTTCTCTGCTCCCTGGGGATGTAAGTCTCCTCCCAGCCTCTGCGAGTGTTACAACGTGGGGATGACTTTCTCAAGGATCTGGGCTCCTCCTTTGAAATACAACCATCCAAGGAGGCGGGGCCTCCACTCGCAGGGCCTGTGGGACAGTGAGAGTGACAATGAGCACCCCATGGCCCGTCCTGTAGGCCAGCCCCGCCCACACCCTCCGGGCTTTTCCAGGGGCGGACCCAGCGCTCAGCATCCCCCAAGTCCGTCCTCCAGGGTCACAGGCCTGCAGGAAGCCTGCCTCGCCTGGTCCACTCTGTCCAGGCCAGTTTTCTCTTTGACGGGGCTGGACAAGACTTACATGAATTCCCGAAGGATAAAGTGCAGAAGCTAAAATTTGAGACCATTTTGAGGAGATGGAAAAAGAGGTAGGTAGGCAGTCAGGGGCAGGGCCCACGTGGAGGTAGGGGGAAGGGAAGGCAGACATGAGGAAAAGAAAGCACCTAGGTTGGGGAGGGACCCTGGCTGGGCAGGGAAAACTTGACCAGCTGGACAAGGAGGGAGGAGGAGAGAGAACTTGACCCTTGACCTGGCCAGTCGAGAACAGTGGTGTCACCTCGAACCTGAAGTCCCTGAAGTGGGCAGTCCTCAACCAGGTCCTCTCTCAGGCAAGAACTTGAATGTTGATATAATTGGATGTTGCAGAATTCCTTGAAGGGACCAACCAGAAGCTAGCAGAGTATAGGACTATCCCTAGACCCGTGGTCAGCAAACTGCGGCTCGCGAGCCGAATGCGGCTCTTTGGCCCCTTGAGTGTGGCTCTTCCTAAGCCTTAGGAGTACCCTAATTAAGTTAATAACAATGTACCTGCCTATATAGTTTAAGTTTAAAAAATTTGGCTCTCAAAAGAAATTTCAATCGTCGTACTGTTGATATTTGGCTCTGCTGACCAATGAGTTTGCTGACCACTGCCCTAGACCAGTGGTTCTCAACCTTCTGGCCCTTTAAATACAGCTCCTCATGTTGTGACCCAACCATAACATTATTTTCGTTGCTACTTCATAACTGTAATGTTGCTACTGTTATGAATCGTCATGTAAATATCTGATATGCAGGATGATCTTAGGCGACCCCTGTGAAAGGGTCGTTCGACCGCCAAAGGAGTTGCGACCCACAGGTTGAGAACCGCTGGAATACAGGGTGATTGCTACTAGAAACAATGGAAACCGAGCCATTCATTTATGATTGGATGGTTTATGCATAAAGCATGATGTAATGACATAAATGATGTGAACCAGGATTTTTTCACCGGAAAGGTCATTGCTGAGCTATGCTGCAACGTTCCCTAGGATTCCTGTCCTTCTCGGGGACGCTGTGAGCCAGGAGGACGCTCTGCCATGTGGAGTCGCTCCCCGCGAGCGCCGCTGGGAAGATGTTTGTCTGGGGCTTGGGGTGATGGATGGATTTTTGACAGGTAACTGCAATTCAGATCAGATGCAGACAGATTTAGCACCTACAGGCTTCTCCTTTATTAAAATCACTATTGATTTATTTGGCGCCTCTTCCTCCCTCCAAACCGCCTTGCATTTTAACACTTTTGGGGAATTAATAATTTAGCTGTGATACCTGTGATTTCTATGGGAGACTGAAATTTATTAGATTTTTTCTTGGTTCTGCAAACAAAATTTTAAATAGGAAAGTACTTGAAAAATAAAGCCGTCTTCTTGCATTGTCATGAAAACCAAAAAAATCATGACATCATCAATAATTTTTCATTAAAGCTTGGCCTGTGTGGCTCAGTGGTTGAGGGTCGACCTATGAACCAGGAGGTCACGGTTGGATTCCTGGTCGGGGCACATTCCCAGGTTGCCGGCCAATCCCCAGTGTGGGACGTGCAGGAGGCAGCCGATCCATGGTTCTCTCTCATCATTGATGTTTCTGTGTCTCCTTCTCCCTTCCTCTCTGAAATCAATAAAAAAATATTTAAAAAAATAACTTGTCATTAAACATTTCCAATCTGTTGTGCAAGGGATCATCTAGCAATTGATTATGTTTCTGTGAACAGATCCTGCAGCCTTAGCCACCGCCCTCTTTTTCGGGGTGCTATCCTGGAAAATTGGCTGCGGGGTGGAGACGTGGGTGTGGGAATGGACTGGGGTGCCCTGTGGTTTAACTGCTGGGGGGAGAGGAAGGTCAGATGGGGACGGGGAGGCGATGAAGGTGACCAGGTCCCAGCAGAGCCTACAGGGAGCTCGGGAACGTGACAGCCTGGAGTGCAGGGGCAGGCCTGATGCCACCTTCCTGTCCCCACGGTCGGGGGCCTGGGCTGCCTTCCGAGGGAGGAAGGCGTGACCTCGCGTGTGGCGGCTGCACACAGAGCCACTCGGCTGAGAGCCATGTCACACGCCTACCTGCTCGTGCGGCCGACAAAGGCGTGTGCCTGTCCTGAGGGAAACCTGTGTGTGTGTGTGTGTGTGTGTGTGTGTGCGCGTGTGCGTGCCCCGTAAATTAATGTAGAAGAGTCGATGTTATTTTACATGTCATAACACATATACACCATTTATGTTAACAGCAAACTTATCAGACCTGCACCCACTATATTACCAACCTGTTTTAAGCCGCCTCTGCGGTCACATGACCTCTTCAATCACATCACCGGCCCTTTTCCTCAGGGACGATCAACCTCCTGTATTTTACTCATTAGCCTCTGTGACGGTGGTAATGATGGCACTTCTCTGTGATGCGAATAGTTTATCATGTGACTGTGACAGACCTGGGCCATCGCCAGTCATGTGACGACTGTGACAGAGCTGGACCATCATTGGTCATGTGACGACTGTGACAGACCTGGGCCATCGCCAGTCATGTGATGAAGTTCTCACTAATGAGGTATCGGCAGGTGCATGTCACATGTCATGTGTCGGTGGATTCCTGACTCTGGACTGGCTTGAATGTCGGCGTTCCATCCTGTGGGGTGCGTGTGCGTGTGCGTGTGTGTGTGTGTGCATGTGTGTGTGTGACTTATGGATGCCCCTCAGCCTCACTATCTCATGATGGTGCAAGGTCATCTCCCTGCACAGTCGGTTTTTACTTTCTGTTTCTTTTCCAGCCCTATCCTCCTCCCACGTCACATGTTAAACATAAAGCGTTGCTTCCTTCGCTCAGCACTCAGACCTTTTGTGATTCTGTTGTAAACGGGATGCTCCTGGGTTCAGGGCTAATATCCTTACAATTTGTTTTTCTGGAACAAGTAAGTGTCGTTAGCTTCATGGCAGCATCTCCTGGGACACTCCGAGTGGTCACTTGCTTTTATTTATTTAAAAAAATATATTTTTTATTGATCTCAGAGAGGAAGGGAGAGGGAGAGAGAGAGAAACATTAATGATGAGAGAGAACCATGGATCGGCTGTCTCCTGCACGCCCCACACTGGGGATCAAGCCCACAACCTGGGCATGTGCCCTGACTGGGAATCGAACCCTGACCTCCTGGTTCATAGGTCAACGTTCAACCACTGAGCCATGCCGGCCGGGCAGGAACCTGACTTTTCTAAGGACAACATCTGGGTTCCGTAAGGAATGGAACCAGAACAGTGAAATCACAGAAGCCTCCTGAGGAATGAAGTGTGCGCCCCGGTCTGAATGTTCCCGTCTGCAGGGAGGAGCGCGTGCTGTCAGCAGACAGCTCAGAGGGACAGCTCCTCCGCAGGTGAGACAAGCTGTCTCCCCAGAAATGTTCTCTTTGGGCAGAAAATAGGTTCCGTCTCAACACGCCCCCAGCGACCAAGGAAGCGTCTCAAAATAGAAGCTCCTCCCTGTGCTGATGAGACAAGATGTCATTGCTGAAAACTCTGCTTGAAAAGGCTGCATTTCCCCCTGTCCCCTGCCTGCCCCTTTCCCTGTTCCCTGTCTGTCCCCTGCCTGTCCCCTGTCTGTCCCCCTCCCTGTCCCCTCCCCGTCTACTCCGTGTCCCCCTACCTGTCCCCCTCCCTGTCCCCTCACCCT
>NW_005871851.1:210106-216014 GCF_000147115.1 Myotis lucifugus | reverse complement strand
GGAACGGACCGGGCAGGTTCTGCGTGGTCAGGAGGCGGGAGGCTGACGGTCCGACCAGGTGAACCAGCAAGGGCCTCCCTTGCACCCCGGCTCCCGCCAGTCCCCCTCCTCCGTGCTCTGTGCCCAGACAGCCCGGCCCCCGCCTGGCCTTCCTGGCTGCCTTCCCGCAAAACCCACACAGATCCCCTCCCATCTGATTGAAAGGGCGTTTGCAGCGATTAGAAAAGGCAGGCGTTTTCCTGCGAACCTTCCCTCCCTCCCGTGGGGAGGCGTCCCTGCCTTCCCCGCCTGCCCCGCTCCCGCTGAGACGGAGGCCGGGATGTCCCCTTGGTCGGGTGACTCAGGAGACCGGGCACGGCGTGTGGCATCGTGGTTCTCGGAGCCCAGGCCACGGGCGGGAGCTGCTCCTCTCTCCCCTCAGTGGCTCAGGCTCTCTGGACCTTTCGGTGTTTTTGTAAGAATTAAACAAGTTAATCGTTGATGCATCTAAAGAAATCAAAGCGTGCCCGGCACACAGGAAGTGCCCGATAAACGCCAGAGAGAAAAGACGAGGGGGGAAACCCCAGCGGTGACGGATGGCACTTCCGACACGCCGAGGGACAGCAGCATCGGTTCAAACGGGCAACCTCCCGGATCACGGCAGACCGCTGGCCCCCAGAACTCTCGTGCTCTGCAGGCTGGTCTCCCCTGACCTCCACTGTGAGCGCACGGCCAGGGGGTCCCCTGCTGATTGTGACTGCATTTCCATATGAACTGGTTTTTTAAACTTTACCATATTTGTATTATATCAGAGAGGAGGGGCGAGGGAGAGAGAGAAACATCAACAATGAGAGAGAACCATTGATGGGCTGCCTCCTGCACACCCCGCGCTGGGGATCGAGCCCGCAATCCAGGCCTGTGCCCTCCCTGGGACTCAAACCCGGGACCCCTCAGTTCACAGGCTGACACTCTATCCACGGAGCCAATCGGCGAGGTCCATATAAACTTTTTAAAGCGACGAGTGGCACAGAGAACCCTCACCTGTAAGTTGTGAATTTACATTGCTTCTCCCCACGTACCAAATCATTCCCCCCACCAACAGTTTTCCTGTATGCGTGAGGGGGGATAAAGGAAAGCAGATGCTTTATCATGACTTTGCCTCAGCAACTTTGGGACAAATGAAAAGTCCTAAATTCTTGCTGCCAAAAAAAAAAAAAGCTCAGGCCCCGCCCCAAGCGACTGAAGCCAGCATCTCAGGGCGGGGCCGCATCTCCTACAGACGCCCCAGGGGATCCGCGCAGCCAGGCTCCCAGCCCAGAACACCTTCTCCCACTGCGATGTGCACAGAATGTACCTGATGTGCACAGAATGTACCTGATGTGCACAGAATGTACCTGATGTGCACAGAATGTACCTGATGTGCACAGAATGTACCTGAGGTGCCTGCTCCATGGGCTCTGACTCAGGGGCCTGAGGTGGGTCTGAGACGCTGCTGTCTGCCAGGCTCGCGGGGTGGGCCCTGCTGTGAACGGCGAGGTCTGAGCCCCGTGCACGGCGCGATGGGATGCCCGGGACCTGCGCTATCCCACAGGCACGTGGCCAGCACTAGACGATCCTCACCGGAGGCTACTGTTCCATTGATGTTTAGAGAGAGTGGGAGGGAGGGGGAGAGGCAGAGAGAGAGAAGCACCGATGTGAGAGACACATAGGTTGGTTGCCTCCCACCCGGGCCCTGACCAGACCAGGGCCCGGGATCAAGCCTGCGACCGAGGTGCGTGCCCTTGACCGGAATGGAACCCGGGACCCTTCTGTCGGCAGGCCACGCTCTACCCACTGAGCCACACCGGCTTGGGCGCTCCTGAGTACGTGAACGTGGCCGGTGCCACTGAGAAACTCCGTGTGCATCCCAGCCCCCACGCGGGGCAGGGCGGGCTCGCCACGCTTGTGCTCCATGAAGCAAGGCACCGGGGCCTAGAGATGTGGGTGCAGGAGGAGAACCGGGCACTGCTTCCAGCTCCTGGCCCGAGCAACCCCTCTGTGGAGTGGGTGGCTGGGAAAATCCAACCAGAGGCCCAGCCGGCCACCACGTCGGGAGTGGATCAATATTGACCTACAGCAGGGAGGGTCCTATGGAGGCACCTTCATGACTAAAGCATGTGGTGACTCCCTTGGCTTCACATGCCAACCACACGCCGCCACCCAGGCCTCCTAACCCCAGCCCCGGGCGCCTGGCCACTCCCTCCCAGGGTGTGGCTGGACCCTCGGGCAGCCAGGGCCCAGGCTAATCGCACTGGCTTGTTTGTAGGACGTGTGTCCCTCCCACTGAGCAGCAGGTTCTTTCACAGGGAACTCACTCCCGGGCATGCCCATCCCGGCACCTCGCTCAGCAGGACTCAGTGAGTCCCCACGGAACGAACGACGGGGTCTGCGCTCACCAGGAGCAGCACTGGTGCTTCTTACTGTTAATCACAAAAAAGGAGAGAAATGAAATGGGGGGGTGGGGGTGGGGGGGCACTAAGAGAAGATCCTTTCTTCCGTGAGTGACTCCAACATTTCGGAACACGTAAGTCCAGATTTCAGAACACAGACAGCACCCTAGGGGGGCCGTCTGCCCACAGAACCTCACTTCCAAACAGGCAAACGCACGGGCAAGAAGGTGACGTCCTCCGGCCGACAGAGGCGGAGCCTGTTCGCCTGGGATCGTCTGGAAGGGCTGTTTGTCAAACAAGTCACGAGGGCTGAGATTCAGAACCACATTTTCTTTTCTTTTTTAAATATATGTATTTTTTATCTCAGACACGAAGGGAGAGGGGGAGAGAGAGAGAGAAACATCAATGATGAGAGGGAATCATGGATCGGCTGCCTCCTATAAGCTCCACACTGGAGATCAAGTCCAAAACCTGGGCACGTGCCCTGACTGGGAATCGAACCCATGACCTTCTGGTTCAAAGGTCGACACTCAACCACTGAGCCACGCTGGCTGAGCCAGAATCGCATTCTTGCCTGAAAAGCCCGGAGGCCGGGTTCCCACCCTGACTGCTGGGTAGGACAGCAAGGTCCCTGGGGGTCTGGGCAGCCCAGACAAGCATCCCAGATGCTCACCCCACCCCTGCACTTAGAACCCTGGGCTGTGACAGCACTGAGGTCTCCAAGGTAACCAAGGACAACAGGGTAGAGAATGATGGCCCCGGAGGGAAGGAGATTAAATTTTACTTCTTCTGCAGCATCAAGTTGACGTTTAAAACTACAAAGCCAAACGGGCAAGGCAGGATGCAGGGTGCTCTGAAGGCGCGTTTACCTGTACACACGGGATTTCCAAGTAGGATACATTTTTCCCTATTTTGAGACAATTTCAAAGTACCCAGAGACTCAAAGAAACTGAGACAGAAATAACTTGCCTCCCCCCCAAAAAAAGGGGGGGAGAGAGCTGGCTTTACAGATTTATGCCATCACTACTTATTTTTTTCCCGTTATTTCCAAAAACACAGGCTGTATTCCATAGGGCGGCACCGGACTTCACACTAAAATGTGCAAAATAATGATTTCACCCAGAGAAAGTGATCCACTGAAAAATCTAAAACACGGCTATGTGCTGACCTGTTGCCAAGAGAACGGCTTAAAAAAAATAAACATGGGTTTAACAACAACAAAAATAAACATGGGTTTAATAAAAACAAAATAGACATGGGTTTAATAGAGTAGCTTTTCATTCACTTACTCGTTTAGCCATTTCACTTGTCCCACCTTCCCTCATGCAAATCTCATTCTGGGGCCCATGGTCTTCCCTGGGTTCTGTGGCTTAACCACAACCTGTTAAGCATTTAGCGCTCGTTAAACCAGCCGTCTGCCAGGCACTGTGCCGTGTATTCGCTCATTACACCCTCACCAATGCAGAACCTTAGATAGCTCACCGGAGTTCACACACCTGGCAAGCGGTGGACTCTGAACGTGAACCCAGGTCTAGCTGACTAAGGAGTAATTCAGAGAACCCAGCCTCACATAGGAACAGAAAGCAGCATCTGTTTCTGAAAACAGCCCGGAGCCCAGTTCAAATTCCAGCTCTTCAACTCGCCAGCTCTGTAACCGGGAGCAGAGGGACCTCGCTGCGCCTGTTCCCTCGCGTAGAAAGCAGGGGTGAGGGATACATACAACAGCTGTGAAAGCCATAGCATCGGGGAGGGACCCCGCAGCTACTCGGGGCCCAGCTGCAGGTGTGCATGCTAAAGAGATAAAAAAGAGCATTCAGTTGTACACCGAGCTTTAGCAGGCCGAGCCTACTGGAAATGCCAGGTCCCCAAAGGTTATTCCGTTTAAAATTAGTTGACTAATTCAGGACTCACTCGTTTGAACACAGGACTGAGGGACTGCAAACTTTCATGTACGTATTTCTGTTAAATCGGTAACTTCCTGTCACATACCCATTCTCATGCCACTCTTCAGTAGCAAAAGTAGATGCGTGTTAAAAACCAAAGTCTGTGGGCATCTCTGGGCAATAAAACCATAAACGGGCCAGGTTTTGGTAAACACCCTGGAAAGGGCATTATTTAAATGAGTCCACGGTGACTCCTCGCAGAAGTTAACTACTTGCAAATCTCGCTCTCATAAATCCAAGCTCACAGGGGCCGCCCTTCCAGGATGCAGACTGGACCTGCTTCACGTCAGACAGACCTGCGCTGAGTTCCAGGAGTTCCACCTTCTCATATCTGAGACGTTAACGTTCTTTTTAAAAATATATATATTTTATTGATTTTTTACACAGAGGAAGGGAGAGGGATAGAGAGGTAGAAACACCGATGAGAGAGAAACATCGATCAGCTGCCTCCTGCACACCTCCTCCTGGGGATGTGCCCGCAACCAAGATACATGCCCTTGACCGGAATTGAACCTGGGACCCTTCAGTCCACAGGCTGATGCTCTATCCACTGAGCCAAACCGGTCAGGGCGAGATGTTAACGTTCTTGGGCTTCGAGGGCCACGTGGAGCGAGCCTGCAGTTTAATAAAATGACCGAATCCCGTCCCTCTAATCTGCTCAGTCCCTGAGCTCCAGCCGGCTCCTGAGCAGCTGCGGAAAGAGCTTTGGGATGACACACTGGAGACGAAAAGGAAGCAGAGAAAGGCTGTGCCCGTCTCGGAGCAATTCCTATCTGCTCAGCTTTCCGGCATCTGCACGTTAATGATATTTAGCTGACTCTGCAGCGGGGAAAAGACACAGAACTCTCCACACAGTCAGGCCTTTCTGACGGCCCTGGGCACGGAGCTCCGGGACTATCCCCATGTTCCCTTAAGAAACAGCCCGCTTCCTTTTTGGTTGCAATCATTCCATTAACATTATTAATGGTGTATTTTCAAAACATGATGAACATGTTTCTCTTGCCCAGCACTTGGGAGGGGGGGGGCCTTCTCGAGGCCCTCCCATCGGCCTCATCTGAAGGCATTATTTTTAAGCCTCGCTGATTCAGGCAGAATTAAGCGAGGTGGGATCCCAGGACTCACTGTGATTAAATAAGGTTTGCAAGCCGGTCTCCTCTGCAAAAAAAGGGGGTGGGGGGAGAGGGAGGCTGGGAGGACGCCCTGGCTACACTTCCAACAGGCAGAGTGCTGAATCTGTTACTTCTGATTTAGCCTGTTATTGACTGTGTCTACAGAGAAAAAAAAACCTCCATTAAGAGAAACATTCCGGATTTCCACCCCCCACCCCCCAAGCCATTCCTAACAGCAAAGGCTTTGTTCCAGGGACCAAAGAAATGAATGCCATCGCCTAACTTCAAGCCCTCCGGTGGCCTCCCCTCCTTCCCTCCCTCCCTCCCTCCCTCCCTCCCTCCCTCCCTCCCTCCCTCCGGCCCAGTCATCTTCTAAATTTTAGAACCTAAAACACCTACAACACCCCCATTTTAGGGCTGTAACTTGACATTCCGGCCAAGAGAAACT
>NW_005871851.1:201367-208511 GCF_000147115.1 Myotis lucifugus | reverse complement strand
CCCCCCCAGCCGCCAGGCCGCCGGCCCCGGCCCGCGAGGGAGAAGGTGTGAGGCGCTCGCCCCCTACCGGACGGTGCGCTCCGCCCCGGGCGCGCACTTCGCGTGACCAGTGCCCAGGTCGCCCGCGTCTGGCTGTGGTTCTGTAACAACAGGAACCGACCGCCTACGAGTGCGGTTCTGCTCAGTGCACACTCCCACGCCTCATGGCCTAGGACAGTGGTTCTCAACCTTCCTAGTGCCGGACCCTTTAATACAGTTCCTCATGTTGTGGTGACCCCCAACCATAACATTATTTTCATGGCTACTTCATAACTGTAGTTTTGCTGCTGTTATGAATCGTCATGTAAATATCTGATATGCAGGATGTATTTTCTCTGTTACAAATTGAACATAATTAAAGCACAGTGATTAATCACAAAAACAATATGTAATGATATATGTGTTTTCCGATGGTCTTAGGCGACCCCTGTGAAAGGGTCGTTTGACCCCCCAAAGGGGTCGTGACCCACAGGTTGAGAACCGCTGGCCTAGGACCAGGTCAGGAGGTGGGAGTTGGTTTCCTATAGAAGACCAGGGCCCCAGGGCGCCCAGAGAGCGGCCCAGTGGGGGTTCAAACCCATCCCCCGGACCCCCAGCAGCGGTCCTAGTCGCATTCCTGAGCTAATGCAAGTATAGATCATTCTTGGTTACTTGGTTACTTGGCTTTAGGGTCCTAGGCCAGTGCCCGCTTCCTGAATCCGGGAGCTTTTCCATACCGTTCCGCAGAGAGTGAGCAGCCATAGCGGGCAAATCTCATCCCCTACAGGTTTTCATATAACAGCTCTCAGTTATTTCTAAAAATCCAGAAGCTCTGCAGACACTAGCCAACGACAATCACACCCTATAACTCCACACCGGGCCTGCGGGGCCTGCGGCATGGTTTCTCTAGCTGCCAGCCATGAAGCCGAGAGAGACTTGACAAAAACCTTTTGTGCATCTGAAAAGGAGGAAGTGTGAGAGACACTGGAAATTCAAGACGTCAGACAAAGCCGTGGCCGTGGCCGCAGGACAGTGGGCCGGTCACACACTCTTTTTTAAGCTCCCATGTGAGAATTCGCTCTAAGAGGTGGCAGCCTGGGTCAGACGTGATGTATGGCCTCTGGTATTTTAGTGGCACTGCCTGTGAAATTTCGCTTTCTGCAATAGCTGTATCCGTGGGTCGCTTTTATTACTACACAAGGCACTAAATTACCATTTGAAAACCTGTAGCATTTCTTCTTTTCTCCTCCCTGTATGTGTAGCTCCCCCCCCGCCCGCCTTTTTAGTGTCTTTGATGGTTTTCTGCCTTTGCAACTTGCTGCAATGCAAGCCTGTACGTATTATTTACGTGGATACATCCTCTCCTGCTCCGGCCAGACTGGTCCTGCCTTGCTGGCTTTGCAGCTACAGGCGTTGCTGTTGCTCACTGACCTTGCAGAATGTCCCGGCTAATTTTTCAAGTCCTATTTTATGGAGGACGAGTGTCTGTCGGGCTCTGAGGATTTAAGAAGGGAGAGGACTATTTTTCTCAGCATTAGCCAGACTGATCAAGACTTCTATGTGCCAGGACGAAGTTAGCCTTGGAGTTTTCTCCTGTTCTGTCTGTATGTACAGCTCCTGTTCTCGTTTTTTTCTGGTTTAATATAGCTTTCCAGGGACTGAAGGTCCTCCCGTTAGTAGCCACAAACATAAGATTGCAAAGCCGCACGGCATTTCACAAGTGGAAGCGAAGCTGGCGGGGAGGCGGTCGTGACCAGGCCCTTCGCATGGTTGGTGCAAAGAGGACAGCGGGGTAGGCACTAGAGCAGTTTATTCCTCTGTCACCCCCGAGAGTCTCGGAAGACCCAGCCCAGGGCAGAAGCCGAAATGAAGCAAGATCAGAGCAAAACACGGCTAATGTGTCTCTGACGTTAATATAAAGCGAATAGCCCAGCCCGTGTGCTCAGTGGTTTAGCATCAACCTATGAACCAGGAGGTCATGATTTGATT
Organism: Myotis lucifugus; assembly: GCF_000147115.1. Classification (NCBI taxonomy): domain Eukaryota; kingdom Metazoa; phylum Chordata; class Mammalia; order Chiroptera; family Vespertilionidae; genus Myotis; species Myotis lucifugus. The sequence continues at coordinate 206,504 of NW_005871851.1, read as the reverse complement.
CCCTGTCAGGGCACATGCCAGGGTTGTGGGCTCGGTCCCCAGTAGGGGGCGTGCAGGAGGCAGCCTATCAAAGATTCTCATCATTGATGTTTCTGTCCCTCTCTCCCTCTCCCCTCCTCTCTGAAATTCATAAAAATATTTTATATATATATATATATATATATATATATATAAAGCGAATAAGTAGTTTCCAAGAAATAGTAACAAACTTAAAGTTGAATATGGATCAAGAAAACATTACACACACAGAAACACACATTTTTTAACGCATAGAAAGAAAACTGCTGATAATGCCGTGACAGGCCTGTATCTACACCCTTATTCAGAACATTACAGTCTCACCAGCCTTAATCATCTGAAGCTTAAAATTTAACTCCTGCAGTGGTCAGCTTGACCTGAAATGAACTGATGTGAGGCTATTTATAGTCTTGTTTACCCCACTTCTTATGAATATTTATGTTTTGCTACAAAATATAAATGTGCTTGATGATGGAGTCTTGCCCCAGGCCCCACGGGGGTGACACAACAGATTATCTAGTATGTTTGCTGCATAACCTGTTTAAACATCTGAAACATTCAGAATTCCACACACATCTGGCTCCAGAGGTTTTAGACATGAGGCTGTGGACTTGTATTATTTTTTAAGAAAAAAAAAAATGAACGGAAGAAGCCTGGTGTTTCAGGCTGGTCACCTCCAGGGAAGAGGGAAAACATGTCCTCTCAAACAGGAACTCAGCGGCCCCCGGAGACTGGCCAACAGCCGGTCTTCCAAAGGCATCCTCTGCCTCCTGCGCTCCCCAAGAACCCCAGCTTCTCACGCTCAGATCAAAGTGTGAGAAATACGTTCTTATCTCTGACGTGAGCTTGAGGGTGGGCCGGCTTCACGCCGGACTCACCCAGTCCCCTTGCCCTTCGTTTGTCAACGATTACTCTTGGAGTGAACATCTGTGCCTGAAAAGAACTCTGGGGGACAGTGTAATGAAATAGAAAAGCAGAACAAAACCCACAAAAACCAACAACGGGACACCCTCATGATGCAAGCAGGCAAGCATGACCGGAAGTTTCTTTTCCACGGCTTAACCAGTACTCTCCCCCAAAACAGACTTGCCGAAGGGACTCGCTTATCCCCAAAGCGAGAGAAGTTTAGTACATTTGTCACAGTGCCCTGCCCTTGGCACTTTAGGAGAGGGGGTGGGGGGGGGGACTAATATAGCAGCAACTGTTTTACAAATGAGAGCTTAGGTTCTGTTGCCGGCTTTGCTTATCTGTGACTTTGGAGAAAATAACCGCTCTGGACTCCAACGAAAGACAATGGCCCAGCTGATTTCAAAGGCTCCTTCCGGCCCTGGCACCTGCGATTCCTGGTCCACAGTGTATGTGAGTTTGGGCACGAAGGCCCTGTTACTGCTGAGAATCTAACCACTGGGCCGCGGCACTTGACAATGAGGATGTCTTAGGTGACCGTTAAAGCTAATTCTCAAAAAAGCTAGTATTTGAGGATGCTGTCATTTTTTTAAATGCTGGTAGATTTAGATGACACGCTGATTTACTTACAGCTCACTTCACCATAAGATCCTGGAGGTCTGTTTGTTTATTTTCGTTTGTTTTAACAAAGCCAATTCTTCAGGTGACACTCTTCGTTCTAGGAAAGTGAGGTGTGACCTGCGGTGCCAGAGCCAGCTCCAGCCGATGCCAGAAAACCGACCGTTAGATGGTCAGGGGTTTTGCCAACCGTCGACTGCAGCTGGAAATGCTACCACAATCATGTGCTGTGCACATCTCTTCCCCACTGGGCGTTCTGGGAGCTTGAAATTGTCCGTGTCGGAAGTGTTTACACCACAGAAATGGGCAAGTGCTCAACTTTATTGTTTTATTTTATTGTGTTGATTGTCTAAACCTAAGTGACAGAGAAAATGTTCATGCAGATGAGACCATCTGTGTGTCATGTCTGTAGCCTTTCCGTTGTGAATGGAAGATACCTGAGGTGATATCCTTTTGGTATTTGCAAACTCGTGTGATTCAGCAAAGGGGTGGCTCATGTCATTGACAGGTGAGTTGCGCGTACGGCATCCGTCTTTACAACTTCATTTTTATCTTGCCCATTAACGTAAACAAAACGTCAGCCAACGTTCACACTCGGAACTACACTCGTTTGTCAATGACGGCAGCCACTTCTTTGATGAACTGGATTGTAATCAAGCATTTATTCATAGTTTTATTTTGTCAAATCGCGGTTGAAATGCAAACACCAATTGACTATGAATACAAGAGCTCAGCAAAAATCAACGAGAGCACCTGGGAAAGGCAATTAGCTGTATGGAGTATCAATAAAGAATAGTTCATAGCCCTGGCAGGTTTGGCTCAGTGGGTAGAGCATTGGCCTATGGATTGAAGGGTCCCAGGTTCGATTCCGGTCAAGGGCACCTGCCTGGGTTGCAGGCTCGATCCCCAGTAGGAGGCGTGCAGGAGGTAGCCGATCAATGATTCTCTCTCATCATTGATGTTTCTCTCTCCCTCCCTCTCCTTTTCTCTCTGAAAAAAAAAAACAAATAGTGTATAATTTGTGATTATAACCGGGCTGCTATACATCCTTTATAGAATGAAGTTAACGCAAAATAAACGTATGTTTGTCCTTCAGGGAGCAGGTGGTTAAACATTTACCACCCCCTGCCGAGTGTAACCCACCTCCCAGAGGCAGGGCGGAGACCTTCCCGCTCTGAGTCACGCCCCTGCGATAAGGCCCGGATCGAACTGGACCTCCATCCATTGGACTATGCACGCAGAGGCGACGTGCGTTCATAAAAATCTTAGGCTGATTCAGAAAATGCCATCTGTTCTTCTCAAGTGCTGGGACAACACAGAAAGTGCAGGCGGAGGGCGGGTCCGCTTCAGTGAAGAGCAAACAAGGGGTGTAAGTAGCCCTCAATGTAAGTAGGTTCGGCCAAAGCTGTGAACGGAGCTGGCAACAATCTACGTTCTGGAGTCCAGCCCTCTCTGCCCCTGGATTAGACCCGTCCTTGGGTTTTGTAGGAGCCCTGCTCGGTGGCATAGCGCTCACTCTGCCTCGTCGGACCCCTCATCCCTGTGCTAAAGCCCCCCCCCCCCCCCCGGCCTCGGGAGGAGGAACCCCCTCGGGCAGGGTACCGTCTGTCCCCCGCCCTCCCCAGGCCGCCTCTGTCCCCCACTCTCCCCAGCTGCCTCCAGGGCTGCTTCTCCGCCTCGCTCCAGCCCAGGGTCTACGAACTGTGGCCCGGAGGCCCAAGACGGCCTCGTCTACTAAGAAGGACTCTGGCTTTTTCATGGCTGAACAAAACCAAAAGAAGATGATTCGTGACACACAGAATGACATGAACCTGTAATTTGAGTGTTCGCACAGTCTCATCGGCTCACGGCCACACCCCTTCGTTCCTTTATGTCGCCCGCGGTGGCAAGGCTGCGAGGCTGCGACACTGACTTGCGAGGACAAGTGGCACCAGGCCCCGAGGTCCTTCCCGGCTCCAGCCACGCAGCCCGCAGCCCGCAGCCCTGCTCCCACACCCGGCGCTCCTCCCGCTCATTGTTCACCAACCACAGCGAGTATTTCCTCATCGCCAGGCCCCGCCTGGCACCCTGCTTCTGCCCATCCGTCAAGCCCTAGTCACCTTGCAGGACCAACCCCACACCTGCCCTCCCTGGAGTCTCTCCTGAGGATTCTCGGAGAATCTCGCGTCTCCTGGTCTCCACGGTGCTCAGCCGGCCCTGCGGGGCCTGGTGAGCGAGGAATGAGGCCTGTAACGGTCCTATTTCCAAGTAAAGTCACATTCTGAGATTTAGGGGTTAGGATTTCAACACAGGAATTTGGGGGGAGGGACACAATCCGATCCATAAAGCAACCCTGTTACTCAGCCAGAGAAGGAATGAGGTGTTGACATGGGCTGCAACACTGGCGAGCCTTGGAAATACTGTGCTAAGTGAAAGAAGCCAGGCCCAGAGGCCACCTGTGTATGATTCCATCGCCATGAAATACCCAGAATATGCAAGTCTATAAAGGCAGAAGTCGATTACTGGTTGCTTGGGGCTGGGGAGGGGATGTGTGAATAGGGCAGCATCATGGAAGGGTCTCGGGGTTTCTATTTGGGGTGATGTTCTAAAACTGACCGAGATGACGGTCGCACCACTCTGAGAATTTGCTTAAAAAACCCAGACATTGAATTGTACATGTTCAATGGTTGAATTGTATGGTATGTGGATTATTAAATGGTTGAGCTGTATAGTATGTGAATTATAGTTCAATAAAGCTGTTGCAAAACAAAACATGAATTAGTGTTATAAAAGTGTTAAAGACTTAAAAAAAAAAAAGTAACTTCTAGGGTTTGGAGTCCAGAGTTCAAATCCTGGCTCTGCCACCTTCTAACCGTTACCGGGAGCAGGTTTATCTGGGAGCATCTCCATCTGGAAGATGGGAGCCTGGGGAGGGAGCGTGGCCATGTCTCTGGCCGGGCCGTTCTAAGAACTGGAGATTACGCTCAGGGCACATGCCCGGGTTGCGGGTTCGAACCCCAGTGGAGTGCGCGTAGGAAGCAGCCAATGATATTTCTCTCTCATCAATGTTTCTAGCCCTCTCCCTCTCTCTCTGAAAAAAACAACAACAACCTAACAATAAAAACATACTTAAAAACCAAACCCAAACAAAGAAACCCCGGAGACTATTTAGGTGAAATACTTGGCACGTAATAGTACCTCAGTAACGATGTTATTGGTCAGATGTTTTACGTCTCACCCCTGAAAACCCAGCGTAAGTCTACCACAGGGGAACCTTTCTTTGTGCCATTCATTTTATGTTTTTAATGGCCAAAGAAGGCCTTTTGAATGCCTCTCAGGGAGCAAACTCCCCACATGGAGTGAAAACGTAGAAGAAAAACACATTTCTTCCCAATATTCGCCCCACCCCTGTGCTGCTTTCCGACATTTCTCCCGACTGTTTTGGTCCCTGGAGCTGCTCACTGAAGCTGTCCGGGCGGCTCAGCCTGCGCGCCGCTGACGGGCTGCGGCTGGGACGGAGCAGGTTGCTGGGCTGGAGCGGGAGAGGCGGCCCCGTCTCCCTCCCGAGGAGGGAGTCCACAGTGGGCAGCGGGGGTCCGGGCCCGGCTGTTGGGCC
>NW_005871851.1:178104-201267 GCF_000147115.1 Myotis lucifugus | reverse complement strand
TACTGCTGTCGTGAGCTGGACATCACATGCAGAGCCGGGAGGCCCTCGGGTCCACGAGCACACAGGGAGGAGATCCAAAGCCCTTTGGGGTGTCCACGGGCGGGGCGCTGTGTTCCGGGCCCTGTGCGGGGCTCCGTCTCCAGTGGGGGGCGTGCAGGAGGCGGCCGATCCGTGATTCTCTCTCATCCTAGATGTTTCTATCTCTCTCTCCCTCTCCCATCCTCTCTGAAATTGATACAAATATATTTTTAAAAATCGAATGGCTCTTTTCCGAATGAACTAAAAAGGTGCGTAATGTCCAGGGGGGCTGGCGGGCCAGGAGCTGGTCCAGTCCCTGCTGCCGCATCTGTCCCCAGGGCCCGGCGGAGAAGGTACCGGCAGAGAAACTCCTCCGAGCTGGTGTCCGGCACCGTGTGTGGCCCCTTTGGCTTCGCCGCTGTGTGAGGTCTGGGCTTCAGCTGTTCTGTGGGCTCAGCTTCCTTAGCAGGTCGCCAGCGAGCGGAGCGGTGCGGGGCTCAGAGGGGTTCCTGGGCTCTAGCAGAGCCCTTGGGGCTTGTGTGACCTTGGGGCGCTCCATTCAGTGAGGGGGGGGCAGGCTGGTCCTGGCCCTGGGCTCTGGGGAGGTCAGGTCGGGCCCTGCGGTGGGACAGCCGAGCCGGGAGGCAGCCTCAGAGCCCGCCAAGGTCTTGGCCAAGGACGTGCTAATGGCTCCGTCTACCGTCCAGGGATGCGGTTTTGGGGGCTGCATCGCTGCCTTCTGCTTGCTGCTGCGAGATGATGACGTTTGAGCCGCCTGAGCTCAGGCCCGTCTCTTTCCTGAGTGACAGGCCCTGCCTCGGGGGACGTGGTTTCCGCTTCCCCACCGGCGCACGCGCACACCGGACCGAAGTCGTCGTTCCCACCCTTCAGGCCCCAACACGCACTGTCTTTGTCTTTAAACTCATCCTGGGATGGTCCCGCGTTCTCGTCCGGGAGCTACTATCCCTACAGCCACACGGTTGTCAAATGCTCTTCCACCATTCACCAGTTTTTAAAAAATATTTTTACTGATCTCAGAGAGGAGGGGAGAGGGAGGGAGAGAGAAACATCAATGATGAGAGGGAATCATGGGTCGGCTGCCTCCTGCATGCCCCACACTGGGGATCGAGCCCACAACCCGGGCACGTGCTCTGACCGGGAATCAAAACCCTGGTTCATAGGTCGATGCTCCACCGCTGAGCCCCGCCGGCCGGGCTAGAAGTAGGATTTTAATCTGCAAGCACCTTGTTTTTTCCTGTTCAGGCTGATGAGGATCCACTCCCAGGGCTGCTCCTGTAACCACAGGCGGGGCCTCGCCCTGAAGGTGCAGAGCAGGGCAGCCGGCCTGGAGCCCCCAGCGGGGGAAGGGGAGAGCGGGCTCCCCGGACCACCACGCAGAGCCCAGGCCCTGTCGCCGGACACCTGGCTGGCACCCCAGCTGTGCCGTTCGCTCTGGGCCTCTGTCCCTCTCTGGGCCTCCGTCCTTCAGGAGGAAAGCCGTGAGAATGGAAGGAGCGCCTGCAGGCAGACCAGGCCCCACGCAACAAGCCAAGCGCTATGTGAACGCACGTCACCTTCTCACGATTACTACATGCGCTGCTGCTGGAAGCGAGGGCCTTGGGAAAGCCGCCTGCCTTGCCTGCCGGTCAGCATGTCCCTCGCCCACGGGCCAGGCCCTGGCGGGGAAGGTCAGCCCTCGCGCTTGGCGGGTTCGCCTAAACTAGACGGCCTGAGGGCTGTTTGGAAAAATGCGCCACATTCTTTATGTATTTCCCCATCAAAACACGGCTGTTCCTTCTCTCTTAAAGGGCACTCATGAGTCACTGGGCAGGAACAAAGGACCTTCAGTCTGCAGCCGCCGTGGGGGGAGCAGTCAACCCTGTGGGCTCACGTGGTGTTTTGAAATCTCAACACATGCCTGGGGGGGTGGGGGGCGCAGCACCTGGGAGAGCCGCTCTCTCCACAGCCGGGCCCCCAGCGGGAACAGGGCCTGGACGTGTGGAAGTCATCGCACACGGACGGCGACAGCCCTGTGACGGGTCTGCTGGGAGCAGCTGAGCCACCTCCTCTTGCTCGGCCTGGGGGCCCGTGTGCTCCCTAGACCAGTGGTTCTCAACCTTCCTAATGCCGCGACCCTTTAATACAGTTCCTCATGCTGTGGTGACCCCCAACCATAAAATTATTTTCGTTGCTACTTTATAACTGTAATTTTGCTACTGTTATGAATCATCATGTAAATATCTGATATGCAGGATGTATTTTCATTGTTACAAATTGAACATAATGAAAGCATAGTGATTAATCACAAAAACAATATGTAATGATATATGTGTTTTCCGATGGTCTTAGGCGACCCCTGTGAAAGGGTCGTTCGACCCCCAAGGGGGTCTCGACCCACAGGTTGAGAACTGCTGTTCTAGACGGACTCGTTGCAGTCTTTCTTCCTTCTTCCTTCCTTCTTTTCTCCCTCCCTCCCTCCTTCCTTCCTTTTTTTAAATATATTTTTATTGATATCAGAGAGGAAGGGAGAGGGAGAGATAGAAACATCAATGATGAGAGAGAATCATGGAAGGGCTGCCTCCTGCACAGGACGTCCCCACCCTGGGGACCGAGCCCACCACCCGGGCCTGTGTCCTGACGGGAATGGAACCGTGACCACCTGCCTCAGAGGTCGACGCTCAGCTGCTGAGCCGCGCAGGTCGGGCTCCGTGTTTCATTAGCAGCTCAGGAGGCTCTTCCTGGGGGCAGCTCCCAAGTCCCCACGTAAGGAGAAGACGCCTAAGGCAGACGGGGCAGGACAAGAGCAGGGAGGGCCGCCTGCGTGTCCAGAGGCCAAGACTCACACATCACGGGCCAGGACCCGTCCCCCCTCCCCCGCCCCCTGCGCCTCAGACCAGCCTGTCTAGGAGCAGACGCCCCTCTAGGGAGCCTCCTCTGGGGGCTCCTGGGCCCCTCCTCCCTTTACCCAGATGGTGGGGGTTGTTCTTTGCTCCCTCGGCCCCTTGGGCTCCCCTCCACCTTCTGCTCCCCGCTCTGCATTTTCAGTGTCCGCCTGTCTGTCCACCTGCGCTGTGAGGCCCGTGACCACGGACATCGCTTCGCCCACTGGCCGAGCCCAGGCCTGTTCTGGTTCATAGGTCTTCTATGCTCGGCGCAGGTCTTCTAGAAACTCTCCGAGGGCATGGGACCGCAGGAGCCGGCGACAGGGAGACCGAGTCGGCTGCTTCCGCTCTCTCCTCTGGGAAGCGGCTGGAGCCAGGCCTCGTGGGAGGCCCGATCAGATGCAATGTTGTGCTAATTGATGACTTGCTGGCGGAGCTCACTCATTGAAACACACTGTTAGTGCCGCCGCGAAGGAATCGTAAAGTGACCGGGTCCCCAGCAGGAGGGACAGGGCTGCTGCCCCTGGAGGCGGCGCTCACGCACCCGCAGAGCCCGGCTTCCCTGAGCCCTGGCGGGGCCCACGCCCAGCCAGGGCAGAGCCTCGGTCCCTGGGCCAGTGCAGCCAACTCCACCACAGGCTTCACCCCAGGCCTGCCCTGCACACCGTGGGGTGGGGGTGGGGGGGCGCGGGGAGGGTGCTCCGTTGAATCGTGTGTCTTGGGTTCCAGTTGGAAGGGAACGGCTGGGGCCCGGCCACCGGTGAGAGATCTCCACACGTTCCGCCTCCTGTGAAGCAGACGCCACATCTATGCCGCCTTGCCAGGGGTTCCGATCGTGTGGGGAACAGACACCCCTATACTGGTCCGTGAAACTTGGCCTGGTTGCTAAAGTGAGTTAAAGCCATTGTGCTACCAGTCACCAGACGCCCGCTGTGTTCTGCGGGCCTTTGGGACGGTGATTCCGTGGAGACAGCCCCTCCTGCCTTCCCTCCCAGCCTCGGGGAGCGGCCTCAGGAGGGACCCCCTGGTCCCTGCACCCCTACGTCAGCACAGCTCAAGTGGGTGAGGCACACCCCAAGTTGGCCACTTACAGTAGGATTTTTTCTCCTGATTTGGGACAAGCAAAAGGAACAATCAGTTCTTTTTTTAAAAATTATCTTTATTGTTGAAAGTATTACAGATTTACAGATGTCCCCCCCCCCCATTGACCCCTTCTAGTGCAGCCCTGGCCTTCACCTCACTGCTGAGTCAGTTCTGCACCCCGTGCCCTACACCTGCCGGGGGTGCCATCCTCTCTCTGCAGCTGGCAGCTCGCCCTGCAGTTCCCACCTCTGTCCCGCGCTCTAAGCTAAAACGTTCTGCTCGTCCCGTCTTGTGGCGTTCCTCACGGTCTCGCCAGCAGCCTCTGGGGGGCGCAGTGGGCCTCACTCTGCACAGGAGGAGCCGGGGGCCTGGAGGGGCCACGGGCATCCAGGCGATGGGGCCGCTGGGATGCAACCCGCCCGGCTGCAAAGTCAGACACCGTTTGCCTCCACTGACCTCGGAGATGAGGGGACAAGAGACCCCAGACAGCAGGAAACAGCCCAGTGGGGACCCTGCTGGGAGCAGCCAGGAGGCGGGAGCCCCTGCGGGAGCGGGCCTGGGGGTAGGGGTGGGGGCGGAGGGTGGTCTGGGGCCCAGACCCACCTGCCATGCTGCAGGCACCGGCACCTGCGTTCTGTGAGGCAAACTCGCCTGGTTGGACCCGTGAGGCATGGTTTCCAGGCACCGTTGTCCCCATGGCTGCAGAAGAGAAAGCAAACTCGGGGTGGGGGGCGGGTAGGGGGGGACCCGGGGAAGGCCTGACTCCCCGGGCGGCCGAGGCGGAGCCAGCGGAGGGGCCAGCCGCTCTCTGAAGCCACCTGGTTCTGGGAACCGGAGGGTCGGGTTTGGCCAGTCGGGTTGCTGCTTATCTCAGTCTGAAGTCACGGGCCTTGACTCTCCCCAGCCCTCCCCACTGCCCTTTGCTCCGCAGCCTTATGGATGCAAAGTTTCCGTGAAAGAAGTGGACTTGGGCTGCTGTCAAAGAAACCCAGAGCGGGCAGGGCAGCAGGAAAAATAGATCGTCCTTGGAAACTAGTTCCACAGGGAAGGGACCTCAGGGCCGACCGGGCTCAGTTCGGAGAGAGAACTAGTGACAGGGACCAGCCGGCCTGCCGGCGAGGAGGGGCCGGGGGAGGGGGAACCCCCCCAGGAAACTGCAGGGGTCAGGGGTGAGGGGTGAGGGGTGAGGCTGCGGGACTGCTCGGGCAGGATTCTTGCTGGGGGCGGGCGGGAGCAGACGTCAGCTGGGCATGGGGCTGGGGTGGGAAATGAGGAATTTGATCGGACACAGAGGGGGGCGGGAGGGGGGGAATTCCTGCTGGAACCGGGCAATGCAGGCCCGACCAGGACAGACCCCAAGGTCGAAGCCTGGAGGCCTGGAGGAGCCCGAGAGGCAGGTGGAGGAGAGAGCCGCCCCGCTCCACAGCCCACCCTGCCCACCCTGAGCGAGTGCGCAGCCCGGAGGGCCGAATGATGCGCTGCCGCTGGCGTGAAAAGGCTAATGAAACTGCCGGCTGGGGACAGGCCTGGGACAGGGGGAGCCCTGGAACCAGGGGCAGCTGGTGGGTGGGAGCTGGTGAGGTGGGGGAGGTGATGGGGTCCCCCGGGCCACGCTCGCTAGTTTGAGGAAGCCGGAGGAGGCGTCTGCATCGGGGAACCGTGATTGGATGCATAAGCCTGGAGCTCAGAACAGAAATGTGGGCTGGACACTTAAAAAACTTTGAAATTATTACAGATTCACAAAAAGTTGTAAAAAATGTACAATTTGGTGGTCAGTGCAGGTCATAATGACTGGTCCACTGGGCGACTGTCTGCCCCCTGGTGGTCAGTGCACATCATAGAGAGCAGTTGAGCGTCCTTAGCATATCATTAGCATATTACACTTTGATTGGTTGAACAGCCTACCGGACGACTGGACACTTAGCATATTAAGCTTTTATTATATAGGGCAGTGGTTCTCAACCTTCCGGCCCTTTAAATACAGTTCCTCATGTTGTGACCCAACCATAAAATTATTTTCGTTGCTACTTCATAACTGTCATGTTGCTACTGTTATGAATTGTCATGTAAATATCTGATATGCAGGATGGTCTTAGGCGACCCCTTTGAAAGGGTCGTTCGACCGCCAAAGGGGTCTCGACCCACAGGTTGAGAACCGCTGATATAGGGTGTCAACAGCACAGCACTGTGATTAAGGCTTGCGTGGAGGGGACCCTGTGTTACGCCCAGGCGGCCAGGCACTGGGGTCCCAATGGCCCTGCACAGGGCCTGCTGCACGCGGGTGCAGCTCAGTTGTTCCAGGTTAAACGCTACATGTTTGGCACTTTTTTTTTTTTTTTTTTTTTTTTTTTTTTTTTTTTTGCAACAAGAGAGCACAGCACGCTGAGTCCCTCTAGCACAGCGGTTCTCAGCCTGTGGGTCGCGACCCCTTTGGGGGTCGAACGACCCTTTCACAGGGGTCGCCTAAGACCATCGGAAAACACATATATAATTACATATTGTTTTTGTGATTAATCACTATGCTTAATTATGTTCAATTTGTAACAATGAAAATACATCCTGCATATCAGATATTTACATGACGATTCATAACAGTAGCAACATTACAGTGATGAAGTAGCAACGAAAATAATGTTATGGTTGGGGGTCACCACATGAGGACCTGTATTGAAGGGTCGTGGCGTTAGGAAGGTTGAGAACCGCTGCTCTACCAAGTCAACTCGGACCGAGTAGGAAGGATATTTTTTCCCCAAAGAGGAGGGAGAGGCCGCTGTGTGACTTTCACGCTCTCTGGACTTTTACTTGGTCACCTGCACATTCGCTCTTTCATCCGTGAGCTCTGAATTGTGCAGATTCAGAACCACAGCCTCAGACTCACGTGCAAAGGAAACAGCTCTACGGCCCCCTGTGGGCAGAGACGGTGCCTGAATGGCGCAGCAGCACCATCTGCTGGTGGGCACGAGCGCTGCACCCAGGAAGGCTAATGCCTTACCAGCAACACACTCGCTCCTCCAGCCACCGCCCAGGGCACCTGCTCGCCTCCCCGTGTGGATCCCACTGGCTGTGTATGGGGAGCTACGCTGGCCGATGTGATGGGATAGGAGCCTGACCCCTGAAGGCCTCGAGGCGGAGCCGCGACAGTAATGACGGAGCTGGAGACGCCTGCGCTTGAGTGCTGGCTGCGCCCTGGCCAGCGGTGGGACCGGGCGAGCTGCTCCAGCTGCTTGAGGCTGGGCCCTTTCATTGCAAACAGAAAACTGGGGCTAATGATTCGTCCCCGGGGAGGTTGTGTTACAGACATGCTCTCTGCGAACTGTAAAGTTCACAATAGAGTCACTATAAGAAAAGTATTTACAGCTCGGCCGGCGTGGCTCAGTGGGTGAGCGTCGACCTATGAACCAGGAGGTCACGGTTCGATTCCCCGTCCGGGCACATGCCGGGGTTGCGGGCTCCATCCCCAGTGGGGGGCGTGCAGGAGGCAGCCTGTCCATGCTTCTCTCTCATCACTGATGTTTCTATTTCTCTCTCCCTCTCCCTTCCTTTCTGAAATAAATAAAAATATATTGAGGGGGAAAAAAAGAAAGAAAGAAAAGTAGTCATACTTATTACCGATGTAATAACAACTGACAAAGAGGGGAGTCTGGGGACGCGGGGGTGGGGAAAGGGCTCACACGTGAGACATTTCAGCTGGGTTTTGAAGGATGAGTAGGAGTTTTCCAGTCAGACCAGGGGAAGGGCAGTCCGAATGGGCAAACTGTGTACAGAGCATGGCAGGAAGAAGCACTGAGGTGCTCTGGGAAACTGTGGAGAGTTTGGTGTGGCCTGAGCATGCGGCGGAGAGGTGAGCAGGTGCCCTGACCCCGCACAGGTGAGCTCGATCGGACCGCCGGGAGCGGGTGGCGGGCACCTGGTTTGATGAGGAGATCCCCAGGGCATGCTGGGGCCGACGCCCAAGGCCCAGTGTCTGGAAGCCATCTTTGCACCAGGCGTTCAGCGTTGCTGTCCCTACCCCTCACGGCAACCGGCAAGGTAGGTGGCGATGTCCCATTTCCCGGGGTGTGGCTCCAGCGGCCTGGCGGAGGGGAGGCGGGCGGAAGGCCTGGTGGACTCCCCTGCTTCCCTGAAGGAGATGGGCATGTTCGTGTGGACGGGGCGCGTCTCAGGGACAGGAGGGGCTCACCTGGGTGGTTCCAAGGCCGAGGAGAAAGCAGATGCGTTGAGGCGAGGCGGGACTGGGGAGCAGCGGAGCTGGCGGTGGGAGCGAGTGGCCGGGGAGGCGGGCTCGTGGCTGAGCACCCGTGGGCGGCCGAGGGGCTCGGCTGTGGGAGCTGGTGGAGCCGGGTCTCGAGCTGCTGTGGTCGCCCACCTGCTCACTCCGCCACCCTGGGAGGCGCCTTCCACACCCCAAGGTCTGGCTCCCTGGCTTGATTCTTGTAAAACTCCCCTCCTCTCCGGGTCCTCGGGGCCGGCTCACGCCCCTGCGCCCTGAGCCCCCGTTCCTGGCAGCCCCTGGCACCTCCCCCCCACTCCCCCCGGGGTCACCTCTCAGCCCCCCTTCACCAGCCAGGAAACCTCCCTCACCCCGGGCTGCCGCCCAGCTCTGCGGCCTGGCCACGGGGTCAGATGCGGGGCTGAGTGAGACTGGGCCCCCCCACAAGCCGCAGAAGCTCAAGGCTGGTGCCGGGTACGGGGGTCCCTGCCTGCCTCCTCCCGCCTCCCAGGGTCCTAGACGTCCTATTCCTCTGGGTCAGCCCTCCTCCTGCCCAGCTCCCTGACGCCCGAGGGGCCAGTCCGCCTCGGGGTCAGAGCCTCCTCTCCCTGGGTCCCCCTCGGTGGCCTGTGTCCCCTTCTGCTGGTGGCCAATCCCGTTCTGCCAGGAACGCCAAGGTGACCAGGAGGTGGCGCTGCTGAGTCAGCTCTGCCTCCTGGGCTGCCCATGAAGTTCAGGGGGACTGAGTGTGGGTGAGAGGGAGGGGCCAGGACTGGGCCTAGAGATGTGTGGTCCAGCTAACAGCATTCTGTGTGTGTGCGTGCGTGTGTGCATGTGTGTGCACTGTGAACACATACATAAGTGCACACCAGCAAGCATGTACACCATGCATACTAGCAAATATATACACACATAGATACATATCAATAGACACATATGCAGACATAAATACAACACATCGCACTAGTATGTATATACACCCCCCCCACACACATATACTGGTGTTTGTGTATTGATAGATAAATATACAGATACAAACCAGCGTGTTAATCTAAAATATGTAAGGTATACATACCAATGCAAACACACACAGAGGCATGTCTATGCATGTGCACATACTGGTGTGTATGCGTGTGTGCATAAATACACACAGCGTGCATGTGTGATACGTATGCATATACATGCACACCCTGGTGTGCACACACCTGTACACATGCATGTGTGTACCAGTGCATGGGCGCTGCCCGTTAGCGGCTCTGACTCCAGACCTGAACCCCCGCATCGGGCAGCGAGGCCAGATCGCCGTCCTCCCGCCAGCGGTGCTCCCCCAGCGCCGCAAGCTCCCGGTTTCCCAGGGCCGTGAGTTCCCGCGGTGACTTGATGAGCTTTGTGGCCGGTCCGGGCCATGCCCATTGCTTTACAGTTTACCCGCCTCACCCTGCACACGAGGGCTGGTGGGTGGAGGCGGGGGAAGTATTTCCAAGATTCAGAAGATGATGTGCTTCACAAACCGATCGGAGCCTCGGGGGGCGTCGTGGGGGGAGAGAAGTGGGACCCGCACGTGGCTGCAGACGTGGCTTGTTCTGTGCTGCTCTGCCTCTGCTGTGACCTTGGGCAAGTCACTGGCCCTCGGGGTCCTTTCACAGACCCTGGCCCGCCCGCTGCTCCGGGACAGCGTTTGGTGCTGATCTTGAGCGACGAGTCCTCCCTGGGTCGGAACCCATCTGTCCTCATTCCTCGCGGGCGGGGCGGCTGGGAAGTGGGACACGCGTGGGCTGGCCTTCCGGTTTCATGCTGGTGCGATGGCTTTCGGTGGGAGCCACATGGGCGAGCCGTGCTGCAGGGCTGGGCCGGGGCGGGCCGCCCAGAGGAGCGGCAGGGGACCGAGGGCCTTAGCTCTTCGTTATCTTCTCATCATTATCTCGGGACTTCCCAGCGGGGAGGAAGCGAGAGCAGAGTGAGGCCCGTGGGCGTCCTCATCGCCCACCTTCAAGTCCGCACACAGCGCTCGCCCATCTCGTTTCGCACTTTATTTTTATTTCATCTTAAGGCAAATCTCAGACAACTCTCAGTTCGCACGAACATAATTCAGGACGTATTTCCAACTGACACATGGACCTGTGAGTCCCTAGCTCTCCTGCTGTCATCGCACCTAACGAACTTAATGTCGTCCACCACCCAGTCCACATTCAGGTGTCGTGCATTTTAAAGACACTTCAAATTGTGCAAGACAGCTTGGCACCCAGGCATTCATTCATTCATTCATTCATTCATTCATTCATTATTCATTCCTCTGACACCATGCAGTCTCAGCCGGCCAGGTCTCCATGGAGCTCATTGTTGCACAGGGCACACACACAGATTCACCGGCTCGTCTTCCTCTTCGTATGTTTCAAAGCAAATTGCAGACGCGGTAGACGTCCCCTCTGGCGGCAGCACACGCATTGTTAGGAGAGAATGTGTGAGTGTTCCCTTTGGAGGTGGCTTTTCCATACAGTAAAATGCACGGGTCGTACGTGGACCTTTGCCGAGTGTGACAAGTGCACGTGGAAGTCCGTGTCACGAGAGAGAACTTTCCTGTCTCTCCAGAAAGTTCTCTCGGGACCCTTCCCGGCCGATCCCTGACCCGTCCTCTAAGAGCCATCACTCTTATGACATTTTCTCCCATTGATCTTTTTTCCTTTTTGAGTTCCAGGACTTGATGTCGTGGAATCGCACAGGGGGGATCTTTTGTGTCAGGCGTCTCCCCTCAGCGTGATGGTTCTCGATTCGCCCACGTGACGTGTCTCCGTGAGTCACCCTCTCTGTGCCGAGGGGCATTGCATCACCGGCACCCCCACAGGCGTGTGCCCAGGGCGGCCGGCTCTTTCCAGGACTGGCTCACACGGCTGGGGCTGCCGTGAGCCTCCCTGCTCCAGCCTTTCTGTGAATCTGTGCACCTTTTTGTACTTCAGTAGATGTGCCATGTTGCCTTCACACTGCCACGATTTCCACACCGTTCATGGCCAGCAACGCCGCACAGTCTTACCCTCCGATGGTGACAATGATCCTTGAATGCTCGCGAGACCGGCCCTCTAATTTATCCTCGAGAGAACCCTGCAAAGTGGGCGTAATTGTATCCACGTTACCTGTGGAGGGGCCGACGCTGGCTCATTGTGTGACTGGATGTGAGCACTCTGACTCATCACCGCCCGGAGCCTGTCTCCAGGCCCTGCCGTGGCTCCAAATGACTGTGGCTTCCCATGGCCTTGGCCGCGGATCCTGAGTAAACCACCAGGACCCGTCTTTGCTCCGTTCTTGGAGGGGCATTGGGACCAGCGCCTCACACAGGCCCGCGCGCTGTGATAACGCTGGGGAAAGCTCTTTGCCGTGTCTCGGCGACATCTCCGTCCCATCCCTGTTCCTGCGTCTCTTGTAGAGCTTTGTTGTGTGTGTGTTTATTCAAACACGTCGATCTTTTCTAATGACAGAGTTGACCGTCCGAGAGGCACCGTCCATCATGCCCCCCCCCCCCCCCGAATAAGCAGAAAGCGCTGCTTCCTCTCTGTGCTCTCGCCTCTCGCTCTGACATGGGGAGTGCGATTGCGATGCCATCCGCGCCGTGAGCTATGGAGCCCAGACGTGAGAAATGCCTGTCACTTAAAGAATCCACAGAAGTGCTACTCTCATTACCACGTGGGCCAACGACGCCCGAGGCTGGGAGAGCCTGGGTGACAGCGATGGAGGGCGAAGGCGCTTCTTCCTGGAGAGACTGAGGACACGGGGGTGAGGCGGAGGGCAAGGCTGGTGGAGCCGGGCCTGGGGGAGGGTGCGGCCCAGGCAGGCCTCCACCACACCCGCCTGGTGACACGTCGGGGGCGGGCGCGTGGGTGTTTGCAGGGGCAGGAGGGGTGTGGCGCGTCCTGAGGTTCTTGCAGGCTCTGAGCAGAGTAGCTGAGGGTGCAGAACTCGCCAGAGGCGGGGGGGTGGGGCTGGGGCTGGGGCTGGGCTGGGGCTGGTGGGAGTGACATTCAGACTCAGGGCCCTGTGGTGTGGCTGAGGTCATCCAGGTGGAGGGCGTCCGGTGACCTGGAGGCCGGGGGCTCTGCCAGCGCGATGCCAGGTGATGGGGAGCCCCACCTTCACGTGGGGCCAACGCTCTGGACCTGGGGGGGTCGGAGCCCCAGCAGCATCGCTCCAGTCCTAGGATCCCTGCCCGTTCTGGCGGGAAGTGGGTCAGCACAGAGGGACCCATGAGGGAGGGCCCGGCCCCGCCACCGCCTCTCTGGCTCCCACCAGCCTCTGTCCTCCGGGGACGGAGCCGTGGGTGCTCTGGTTCTGGGAGACGGGGAAGGTCTGGGCCCTCCGAGCTCTGGGCGTGGCTCCAGTGGTTCTGTTGTAATGTGCCCCGCAAATCACACAAGGACGCCTCAAGACGTCGAATTAAAGAGTCACATTCATTGCAAATCCAGGACTGTGAGGGGGCATTTCGCTCTCCCAGATCTCATCGTGCCCGCCCCAGCCCCAGCACCAGATTTATATAGGCAAAGATCACAAAGGTATTGATTACATCCCAGGGTTTGGAATGAGGAACCTGGTTCGCAAAAAAGCAGTTTACAGAAGCAGAAGCAGCATGTTATCTAAATTACAGTTTTGGGTCTCCGATCACTGAATTGACAGAAACACATTATCTAGAGCCCTTGGGTCTGGAATGAGGAACCTGGTTTGATCTAAATTACAGTTTTGGGGTCTCCGGATCACTGAGTCAACAGGGACACTTAACTGGAGCCTCTGACCTTGGGATAACTGTGCTGTCCTCCCCAGGTGAAGGACAACGTGATTTCTAAGACCAGTGTGACCACAACCCATGGGATAGTCACAGTACAATCGATAGGGTATTCAATCGAATGGGGTGATTTATATAATTCAGAAAATCAAAATAACTTTTCTATTATTTTAGGAAGCAAATAAGTACAGAGGCCAAACAGCAGGGTTAAAGATAAACTATAGTTGCTGTTATGGGTTGGCATGGGTTGGCTCAACGAGATAGACCACCGACTCAGAATTTAAAAGCCTTTTATTAAGCTGGCCAGCTGACCGCAGCACCTATCTCCCCCTCTGGGAAGGTTTGCAGCATGTGGCCGAGATCAAGGGTGCAGTATGATCCTTTATAGCAAAACAGTGTTAACAAAAATACAAAGCATTTCATTGGCTGTTCCTTAGAAGTTCACAGAAAGTTCATAAGAACAAAGGGGGGGGGGTAAACCGAGTCACACCTGGCTGGAGCGTATCATAACACATTGTTTTTCTAAGACAATCTGGCAATTTTTCTTCCATGGTTCCTAACCCTGCAATCCCTCTCCATACGTCAGTCCCCCCTCCCAGCACATACACAATCCTTCTCCATATCCTGACAACACAATCCTTCCCCATACATCCCCCTCCCTCCGAGCACATTCAGTTTCTCATGTCTCATTTCCTCCCCTTAGCACATTCTGTAACCTTCTGTAACCCTTCCATGCGGCAGTCCCTCACCCTAGCACATTGCTACCTGAGGTGATGCTACCATACTTCAGTTCAAGCGCCAGCACCGGACCTGCTGGCCCTGGGGCTGGAGAAAGGGTGGAGACCCCTCGATTCAGGCCCCCCCAGGTCACCTCTGCACCAGCACGCCTGTTCCTCTGTCGTCCCCAGCACACAGCAGGCTCGGTCCCTGTCCATGCGATTCCCCTTCCTCTGCCACTTAAAACACTTCGCGTGGACGGACCTCAGGCACACACAATTGGGTAAATCATAACCCTTTGCTCAAGATATAAAATATATTTTTATTGATTTCTGAGAGGATGGGAGGGGGAAAGAGAAACATCAGGGATGAGAGAGAATCAGTGATTGGCTGCCTCCTGCACGCCCCACACTGCCTGCCCCCGACCAGGGCATGTGCCCTGACTGGGAATTGGACCGTGACCTCCTGGTTCATAGGCCAATGTTCGACCACCGAGCCACGCCGGCCGGGCAAGGGTAGTCTTCTTTAGAGTCGACCCCGTCAGATGCTCATCTCTTCCTCGGACCCTCACAGACGCACCAGAAGCGATGTTTTACCAGCTCTCTAGACATCCCTTAGTCCGGTCAAGTTGGCATGAAATTAACCCCAGGACGGGTAAAACGGTGCTGTGTCCTGTTCCACTTCCTGCACGCCTTCCCTTCCAGCCCGGCTCATGCCGCCACCTCCAGGAAGCCCGCCTCCACCAGCAGCGTGTCGCTGTTTGGCTGCCCCGTGCCTCTCCTGTCCCCTGCCACCTCCCCTCTAGGCTCTCGGCTCCTCGACATCAGGGGTCATACGTGTCTCTGCTCACTCCACGGCCTGTCTGAGCCCAGTGCATTGTCCAGAGCACACCTTGCAGTTAATCACGGCTGTTTGAATAGAACAATTCTTGTTTATGCGGATCCAGGAAGGCAAATGCCATTTCCCAGGGAGGAGGCAGAGTCCCTGAGGGACAGGGGACAGGAAGCGGCCGGGAGCTGCTGATCGCAGGCTGCGGTGGCCCGGCGGGACCCTGACTGGCGGCTCTCTGAGGCCCTGTGGTGGCTGCAGGAGCAATGTGATGGCTCCCAGCTGCTGGGGCCAGGCCCTGAGGCTGAGCCCAGTCCCCAGGCGGGAGCTGACATTTTGCCTGGAGGCACGACTTCGCCTGCGTCTGGAGGGCATCAAGTCTACGGCTCAGCCCGACCTGCGTGGCTCAGGGATTGAGCATCGACCTAAGAACCAGGAGGTCACGGTTCGATTCCCGGTCAGGGCACGTGCCCGGTTTGCAGGCTCGATTCCCAGTGGGGGGCATGCAGGGGGCAGTGGGGGTTGAGCCTGCAACCCCAGCCTGTGCCCTGACTGGGAATCAAACCCTGACCCCCTAGGTTCATAGGTCTACCCTCAACCACTGAGTGGACCTTTCTGAGTGACTGCGGTGTGCAAGGCGCGTGCGAGGAAGCCGAGGCCACGGACGAGGGCACGTCACGCCCGAGCCTGCTCCCAAGTCCTGAGCTGAGACACCGCCAGCTACCGCCTACATGCCCGGAGGGTAGCAGAATTGCCTCTGAGCAAGACGCCTGCCCCCGGGGGGGAGCCAGACCTGCGGGCTGTTGGCCAGCAAGGCAACACTGGCGGCTCCCGACCCCCTGGCTCCCAGCATCCTTATCTGTGGGGAGTGACGCCGGGGCCACGGCGATCACAGGCCTGCTGGGTGCCTGCCAGGCGGGGAGCTCCCCCCGACCACCCCAGGCCACCGCTGTCCCTTCTGTATCTCCAGGGAGGAAGCCGACGAGGCTGCGATGGGCCAGTGGCTGCCTGGGCACGGCCTGCGGCGGGCAGGGAACCCCAGCCGCCGGGCCACTTCTGCACCAGGGCCTCCCGGGGCGGCGGTGAGGGTCCAGTGAGGCTTTTTGTGCGAAGTGCCCTGCAGAGCCCGGGCCCGCAGGCTCCCAGCAGCAGTGGCTCTGGCAGCAGCCGCCCTCTCCCCGCATCTCCAGCCACGTCGCCCACTGGGTACCGGGTCCCGGGGCGGTCATGACTGCGCCGGCGTGTGTACGGGAAACAGCTCCCTGGTGCCGCGCGTCCCCGAGGGCGCGGTGGCGTGTTGGGCATCAGGCTCCCGGGTGCGAGGCCGCTGCCGTCCGCCCGGCAGAGCGCCAGGATCACCCGGGACCTTCTGACCGGGAGGGCCGTGGCTGGTCCCACGCGTGGCCCCTCGCCCACCGTGGCCTTTGGCCTGAGCCAGTGCGTGGTGTGTCTGCGGAGACCGGGCATGTGGTTATTTTGCTCTTTGGGTCTTTCATGGAGCGCGTCTCCGAGTCCTCGCATCCGTGGGCACCGGGAGGGCAGGCGCCCAGGCGGGTGGCTGGCGGCGGAGGCCCCATGTGCTGGAAACACCTTGAGCCCCTTCTCACCCCCAAACTGTAGCAGGCGTGCCAGCGGCGGGGTCCCTCCCTTTCCCTTTTCTGGGGTCCTGCCCCCACTGACCGCCCCCCCGCCGTTTGCCGCTCCTGTTCCGCCCACCCAGGTGCCTGTGGGCCTGGGGGCGGCCGCTAATCCCTGTGGGGCTCGGCCGCCTGCGGCCTGGCGTTTGGTGATAATGATGCCGCTCATGTGTCTGCAGCGCTTGGCGCTCACAGCCGTCATCTCGCCCCCCCTCCGGCAGCCTGTGCGACGGGCATTAGCCGTACCGTTTTAGATGGAAAAACAAAGAGGAAGGCAGTGAGCTCAGCCCGGGGCACAGGCTGCAGAGGGCACGGCCGGCGCCGCCGAGGGGAGGCCAGGTCGGTTCTCGCTCCGGTCGGTTCTCTGTCCTCGACACCCTGCACGCCGAGCCCCAAAGGAGTCGTTTTAAAAATTGTATTTTTATGGATCTCAGAGAGGAAGGGAGAGGGAGAGAGAGAGAGACATCCATGATGAGAGGGAATCATGGACCGGCTGCCTCCTGCACGCCCCACACTGGGGATCGAGCCCACAACCCGGGCATGTGCCCTGGCCGGGAATTGAACCCTGACCTCCTGGCTCACAGGTCAACGCTCAGCCCCTGAGCCACGCGGCCGGGCCTTCTTTTGACAATGACTGACCTGCCTAATTTAACTCGCTCTAGTGAGTTTATATTTGCAGAAGTGTGTCTCAGAGCTAATCTTTCTAGTCAAGACAATTTCCCACAGTAATCTGAGAGGTTTTTGAGGTTCCAATTTCTTAGGGAGAAACAAGCCCAAACCAAGCCCCACCCCCCAGCCTCCCTTCCCCCCACAATCTCTCCTTCACTGTCATTGCTGGTCTGGTTGGTGGCGGCCACTCGAACAGGTGCGTGGTGGTATCTCATTGCAGTTTCCTTTTAAAATATATTTTTATTCATTCCAGAGAGGAAGGGAGAGGGAGAGAGAGATGGAAACATCAATGAGGAGAGAGAATCATGGATCAGCTGCCTCCTGCACGCCCCACACTGGGGATCAAGCCCGAAACCCAGGCACGTGCCATTGACTGGAATCGAACCCGGGACCCTTCAGTCCACAGGCCGGCGCTCTAGCCACTGAGCCACGCCAGCCAGGGCGCATTGTAGTTTTGATTGGCATTTCCCTCAGTGCCATGAGGTTGCGCGTCTCTTCGTTTACCTATTGGCTGTCTCATTCTTCTTGGGAGAGGTGTGGGTGCAGGTCCCCAGCCCACTGGTTGGGTTGCTCGTTTGGTGTTGAGTGTTATGAGTCTTTACACGTTTTGGAAGTGAAGCCTGTGGCGGAGCTACTGTTTGCAAACACCCTCGCCACCCGCTTGGCTGCCTCTCTGTCTGGTTGTCCGTTTCTCTGACTGTGCGGAAGCTTTCTGGTTGCTATAGTCCCACTCACTTACTTTCGCTTTGACTTCCCTGCCTTCGAGCCCCCCCCCCCCCCCCCCGCCTTTAGCACGTGGATTTGCTGAGGTCAGTGTCAGGGGAGCTGGCGTGTGGCAGAGGATTTGGGCGCAGCTGGAGCCCCAATCAGCTTTTAGTGACTCCTGCAAAGATGGGGCTGAAACCCAGAAAAGGAGCCGAATCGTTGAACAGTTTACCGACATTAACCGACACCAAACTGTCCGAGGTCAAGGGCGCGACTTGCTGTTGGAAGCGTCAGCGAAGGCAGCCGTCCGCGCTCCGTGGCCCTGGCTGTGTGCCCGCGGCTCGCCGCCCACCTTCTCTGAACCTCGGGGTCCTCTCCTTTACGACGGACACAGACGACACCCACCTCACAGCGCTGTGTGTCCACGCCTATTTACAGATGGAACAGGAGCACCCAGGGCTAGACCAGGTGTGTGCTCGTCGATCGCAGGGCGCGAATGTGAATCTGTTCAGGGGCGTGTTAGCCGTTTGGAAATCCCTTGAGAAGAAGATATTGTTTGGGGGGTGGGGTTAGCCATTCCATTTGCACTGTTAATTCTGGGCCGTGTCAACCGCTTCCCTAGATAGAAAAGAGCAGCTTGGTTCTGAACATCATCAACCCTCCGGGTTTTTAAAAATATAGCCCTAACCGGTCTGGCTCAGTGGATAGAGCGTCGGCCTGCGGACTGAAAGGTCCCAGGTTCGATTCCGGTCAAGGGCATGTACTTTGGTTGCGGGCACATCTCCAGTAGGAGGTGTGCAGGAGGCAGCTGATCGGTGTTTCTCTCTCATTGATGTTTCTAACTCTCTATCACTCTCCCTTCCTCTCTGTAAAAAATCAATAAAATATATTTAAAAAACAAACAAACAAAATATATTTTTATTGATCTCAGAGAGGAAGGGGGAGGGAGAAAGAGACACACACATATGCACACACACAGGCACACACATAGGTGCACCCCCCCACACACAGGCGCACACGCACACACACATGCATGCATGCACACACCCCTCTCACACACACATGCATGCACACATACCCCATACAGGCGCATGCACGCACATGCATACACAGGCACACACATACACAACACACACAGGTGCACATGCACACACACACATACACCCCACAGGAACACACACACACACACACACACACACACACACTCCCGGCAGCGGGGGGAGCGGGAAGGGCCCAGCCTGCGTGCAGCTAATGTACTAGAAACAACGAGTTCCTGACACTGGCTCTCCAGGCCCCCAGCCCTGGGCCGCCGCAGCAGAGCAGGAGGCAGTGGGCCTGGCATTCCTGACGGTTCCGCGTCCTCCAGCCATGGCGACCGCGGAGCGCTGCTGGGCGGCCAGGTGGCTGGGCCCTGCTGGGGCTGCGCTGGGGCGGAGGGCCTGCGCCCCCACAGCTGCCCTGGGTGTCCTGGGCCCCCGGGGGTGGGGGTGGGGGGCCTTTCCCTCCTGCTGACGGGCAGCTCCCAGTCTGCATCGCCAACAGCTGCAGAGGTGACCTCACAGCGGGCCTCCTCCTTGGGACGGGGGTGGGGGGTAGAGGGTGGGGGGAAGGGGTGGTGTCCCACTCACTGTCACTGTCCCTCCTGCCCTCACCCCATTCAGACCCACGGGCCTCCGCCCGCCTCCGCCTCCCCGCTGCTCCTCCTCTGGTCCTCGGGCTCCAGCACCTGCTCCGGCCCCAGGTGGGGGTGCTGGACCCCTCGGTGCCCCCCCACTGGCCTACTTACGGGGAGTCTGGCCCAGGGGCCTGGGGGGGCGGGGGCCCTGCGTTTCCCAGGCTCCCTTGCAGGCGCGCCTTTCGGACACTGTTTGTTATTTCACTTCCTGGCCTCCCTGCCAAGCGCCCTCGGCCCGGCGGGTTCAGCTGAGGATTCGGGCCACCGCCTCCGGCCCCAGAATACCAAGTAGGCCGGGCGCTTCCTGCCACGGTCACTTCTGCTGGGGGCGGGGGCAGGCGCCCCGGCTCCTCTCCCGGGTTGCAGGGCGGCACGAGGGCCCACTCGCGGGTTGGGCTGTGTCCACGCGCGTGGTTTCAGCCGCAGAGCCCCAGATGGCACGAGGGACAAGAATCGCAAGGACAGGAGCGCTCAGCAAGGGAAAGGGGCAGCCACCCCTCGTGCCACTGTCCCCGGAAAGGCCGCTCCCCACACTGCCGCCCGCGGGGCCTGTCGTCACCACGAGCAACGCCACTCGGATGCTTTTGCTGGACTTTCTATCTTTTAAAAAATATATTTTTATTGATGTCAGAGAGGAAGGGAGAGGGAGAGAGAGAGAAGCATCAGTGATGAGAGAGAATCACGGATCGGCTGCCTCCTGCACGCCCCACACGGGATCGAGCCCACACTCTGGGCCTGTGCCCTGACCGGGGATCGAACCGTGACCTCCTGGTTCCTAGGTGGACGCTCAGCCACGGAGCCACGGGGCCGGGTGGAATATTCCATTTATTCCCATCACCACCTTAGGAAACTTCCTGGAGACGTCGACTCCCTCCAGCACCCAGAAGAGCGAAGGCCACGTGCGCGCCGGCCCCGGGACGGGATCTCACACCCCATCAGCTGTCGCGTGACCACACGTGTTCACAGCTCAGCCTGGCTGCGCTGGACCCCCCTGAGTCCTGTAGCAAGCACGCTCTCATGAAGCGGCAACAAGATAGAACGGAAAGACACGTTCGATTCCGAAGGGAAAGTCCTCAAAGA
The DNA here is from genome assembly GCF_000147115.1 of Myotis lucifugus. Lineage (NCBI taxonomy): Eukaryota > Metazoa > Chordata > Mammalia > Chiroptera > Vespertilionidae > Myotis > Myotis lucifugus. The sequence continues at coordinate 180,998 of NW_005871851.1, read as the reverse complement.
CCAGCTGCCAATTAACCAGCGGCCACGGCGTCTGTCCAGCAGCTCCTCACGGTGGACGCGTTTCTGGAGGCGGCCCAGTGGTTCTTGAATCGGAGTGAGATCAGCCAGCAGACGTAATCCGCGTGTTTCCTGAGCAGCAGTGACGACAGAGCCCAGGCCGCATCGAGAGTCTCATTTTAAGAGAATAGTTGTATTGACTTCAGAGAGGATGGAAGAGGGAGAGACGGAAACATCAGTGACGAGAGAGAATCATGGATCGACTGCCTCCTGCACACCCCACACTGGGGATCGAGCCCGCATCCCGGGCACGTGCCCTCAACCAGAATAGAACCGGGGACCCTTTGGTCCGCAGGCCGACGCTCTGTCCACTGCGCCAACCCCACCGCCCCCAGGGCTCAGAGTCTCATGTCTGATGGAATCGCACCGTCTGGGATGGACGCTGGGAAGCTCCCGACCCGCCAAGCTCGTCGCCGAAAGCGCGCTCACGGCCCGAGAGTCTGTCCGCAGCCTCTGCCGGCCGAGAGGGCTGGCTCCGGAGAGCTCCCTCGGGTGGGGGAACTCTGTCCCGGGGGAGACGGCCATGGATTCCAGCCCTGGCTTAGCCACATCACTGTGACCTCGCGTGAGTAACCTGCCTTCGTAGCCTCGGTCGCCTTTCCTGTGGTCGGTGACAGTGCTGTGAACACGGAAGGAGCTGGGCTGTACTCACGGAGGCTGTTTTGTGTTCTGCCCGACAAGCCACACCCAGCACAGCAGCCAGAGACACGGCCGCCTCCGTACGTGGGTGATGGTGGAGACGGGAGGAACTCCATCAGGACCGGGGGTTTCCAATGACTCAGTAAGAATATTCGTAGTTGACACCCGGGGCCAGAATCCAGGCTCCCCCAGGCAGCAGGTCGAGCCCACGTGCCTGGTATATGAATAGAACTGCTCAATTCTTTGCTTCATTTCTTAAGGAACGTTTTGCATCAAGTTATCAAAATCCATAGAAACGCTGGTGCTCCATGCTGGTGAAGATGCGACGGGACTGGAACTGTTGGCTGCCCGTGTGCGACCTTGCAGGAAGCAATCTACTTCCCGGGAGACAACGCCGATGGCGGCGCTCAACCAACAAAGCAGAAGCTGCATCAGCTAACGTATCGACCACTCCCGGCCAGGGCGTCTCAGGGGGTGAGCGTCCACCTAGGAACCAGGAGGTCACGGTTCGATCCCCGGTCAGGGCACAGGCCCGGGTTGTGGGCTCCATCCCCAGTCGGGGGCGTGCAGGAGGCAGCCGATCCATGATCCTCTCTCATTGATGCTTCTCTCTCCCTCTCCCTTCTTCTCTCTCTAAAAACCAATAAAAACATATTGAAAGTACCCAACCACAAGAGCACGTCTGAAAACTTCGAGCTCCTCCTCCACACGCAGCCTTCTAAAGAGGATCATCTTGAAGCCGGTGGATGAACATCAGAACAGCTTAGGATATAAACAATCGAGAGCAGACGGCAGCGTTCTCTGTACGTTCACATGCGGCCGCAGCCTGGAAGGCACGCGTCAGAATGAAAAGCATGTGGGTATGAAGATGCTGAGATTACGACTGTTCCCTCCAAAAGCTGCTTTCATGTCACTACGTGGTTTTTGAAAGAAAGCAGTGCGGGGAGCTGGGACTTCCTGCCCATCTTTCGCGGGCGTCTATCTTACGATCGTACCGTCATGTAATCACAGCGAGAGCCCCAGAGAACCCGCCCCCCAGTGTGATCGGCGCTGAGATAGTGAAGCGCGCGCTGAGGCAGACCTTGTGCCAGCGCCGAAGGTCAGCGAGCGGAAAGACAGCCTCGCTCCGGATCCCGGGGGCAGCGGAAGGCCGAGCGGAAAGACAGCCTGGCTCCCGGATCCCGGGGGCAGCGGGAGGCCCTGGCATTCACCCCGCGGGGAGTTGCATCCCTCGGTTCTCACAGCGACGGCCTGCTCCCGACTCCAATTCCCTCTGCCGCCGTGAAGTCGGTTTCATTTCACCTTGGGCGGTTATTTTTAACCCTGAAGTCGGTTTCATTTCACCTTGGGCGGTTATTTTTAACCCGAAGGCCCCGAGGCCTCAGCGTGGATAGACGGTGACCCAGTTGTGAAGAAAACACAAGAAGGGCACACGTCACACCTCCCTCCAAAAGCCGGGCAGGGGCTCGGGCAGCCGCCTGGTGCCTCCCTCCAAAAGCTGGGGCAGGGGCTCGGGCAGCCGCCCGGCGGGCGGGGGACGGACACAGGAGCCGTGGCCAGGTGAACTCTCTCTGTGCTCTCCTCTCGCTCCGGTTCCGTTCTCTCTCGAATGAAATGTGAGCTGTTGGCTCTCGCGTAGGAGAGGCACATCCATCCCTTGGAGACAGATCCGGACTCACTCACCTCATGCGGAGCGTCGTTCATGACTCACCTGCGTGTGGCGGGATCCCGTGCTGCCAGGAGGGGGAGGGGGAGGAGGAGGTGGAGGAGGAGGAGGAGGAGGGGAAGGAGGAGGAGGAGGAGGATGGAGTCACCGTGGCCAGCAAATCTCAGTGCGTCCGGCCTGGGCCGCGGCCCTCGCCAGGCGTGCGGCTCTCTGTCCGGGAGGGACCTCGCTCTCTCCATCAATTTCCACCGCCACGGGGACGCGGTGGCCCCGCTCCCAGGCTCCAGGCTCGGGGGCACCCTCTGGGGGGTTCTGCAGCTCACAGGAGGGTGCCTGGGGAAACTTGGAGGGCCCGGCTGGCGGGGCTCAGTGGGTGTGCGTCGACCTATGAACCAGGAGGTCCCAGGTTCAATTCCTGGTCAGGGCACAGGCCCGGGGTTCAGGCTCTGAAATCGATAAAATATATTTAAAAAGAAGAGAAAACGTGGAGGAAGACATCCCAGTACACAAGGCCTGAGCGAGGCCCTGCTTG